>NC_057798.1:795053587-795323587 GCF_018294505.1 Triticum aestivum | reverse complement strand
AAAAACCATAGTTGGGGACTCCCTCCCCGGCAGACCGAGAGGTAGGTGGTTGCACTGGGGCTACGTGATGGCATGCATACAATTACACCAAAGTGTGCGTACATGTGGGCACGTCCAACGTAGGCCCCCACGCAAGGTTGGAACGAGAACGGATACAAAACGAACGTTGCGTCACGTCCGGACAGTGTTTTTGCGATTTTCGACCTGGAAAACCCTAGAAAATGCGCCGAGCGCCGGAAAAATACGCGAATTGGCGTGTGTGCTGTGGATGGTGATGGCAACATGTGGAAAAAGTGTCGTGCCGTTTGACGGAGAAGAAAAAAAACCGTAGTTGGGGACCACCTCCCCGGCAGACCGAGAGGTAGGTGGTTGCACTGGGGCTACGTGATGGCATGCATGCAATTGCACCAAAATGTGCGTGCATGTGGGCACAGCCAACGTAGGCCCCCATGCAAGGTTGGAACGACAACGGACACAAAACGAATGTTGCGTCACGTCCGGGCAGTGTTTTTGCGATTTTCGACCTGGAAAACTCTAGAAAATGCGCCGAGCGCCGGAAAAATACGCGAATTGGCGTGGGTGCTGTGGATGGTGATGGCAACATGTGGAAAAAGTGTCGTGCCGTTTGACGGAGAAGAAAAAAACCCTAGTTGGGGACCCCCTCCCCGGCAGACCGAGAGGTAGGTGGTTGCTCTGGGGCTACGTGATGGCATGCATGCAGTTGCACCAAAGTGTGCGTACATGTGGGCACAACCAACGTAGGCCCCCACGCAAGGTTGGAACGAGAACGGACACAAAACGAACGTTGCGTCACGTCCGGGCAGTGTTTTTGCAATTTTCGACCTGGAAAACCCTAGAAAATGCGCCGAGCGCCGGAAAAATACGCGAATTGGCGTGGGTGCTGTGGATGGTGATGGCAACGTGTGGAAAAAGTGTCGTGCCGTTTGACGGAGAAGAAAAAAACCGTAGTTGGGGACCCCTCCCCGGCAGACCGAGAGGTAGGTGGTTGCTCTGGGGCTACGTGATGGCATGCATGCAGTTGCACCAAAGGGTGCGTACATGTGGGCACAACCAACGTAGGCCCCCACGCAAGGTTGGAACGAGAACGGACACAAAACGAACGTTGCGTCGCGTCCGGGCAGTGTTTTTGCGATTTTCGACCTGGAAAACCCTAGAAAATGCGTCGAGCGCCGGAAAAATACGCGAATTGGCGTGGGTGCTGTTGATGGTGATGGCAACATGTGGAAAAAGTGTCGTGCCGTTTGACGAAGAAGAAAAAAAACCGTAGTTGGGGACCCCCTCCCCGGCAGACCGAGATTTTGGTGCAATTGGCGTGGGGGCCTACGTTGGTGCTATTTATGGTGATGGCAACGTGTGGAAGAAAAAGTGTCATGACGTTTGACGGAGTAAAAAAAATTATAGTTCGGAACCATATTTACAAAAAATTGTTTTCCGTTTGAAATTAAAAAAATAAAAAAAATGACAAAATAAAGATATTTAATACTGTGATACGACTTTACCTAACTGCCCGGGCAGTTCACTATCAGACAGTGTACTGCCGGGCAGTTATGTAGAGCCATATCACAATATAAGATATGACCATGCAATGACTACCGGAGGCGGCTATATAAACTGGTGTGGACACCATTCGGCTGCCGAGGTGGGACTAAATTAGAATGGCTGCTGCATTGGCCGGCAGAGTGACAGTGCCCGACGGCGCGCGTGGGCCGGCCCATTGACTCTGCGCGCGGTGCGGGGGCAGGGTCGGCGGGGGTGAGGACTAAAGTTTAGTCCCACCTCGCCCGCCGAACGACGCCGCGACCGCCTTATATACCTGCCTCCCACCTCCCTTTCGAACTCCTCTGATTCCCGCCCCGTCCCGCCACTGCCCCGATTGACTGTGCTGCAGGCTGTAGCTGGGCCAAAAGGCCGGCCCTTTCGCCGCCCGGCTTGATCGGGCCGGACCGATTACGCGCAGTTGCGGCCTGCAACCGGTTGGGCTGTTTTTTTTTATCACTATTTTTTTTGCCTTCTCGCGGGCCGAGGGATGCCACGACCGGCTTATATCAAATTAAACATACAGTTTCTTTTAAAATAGCTAATACTAAAGAGATTTGACGTTACATACCTGCCCGGGTAGCTATGTATAGTCAAATCACTTTATTACCTAGCAATTTTTTTTCCATTTTGTCCCTCTGTGAACTTTTTTAAAAAAAAGAAACTGTATGTTTAATTTGATGTTAGTCGTGCAACTTCAAAAAATAAACGGAAACATGCATCTCAACGTTACGAGAAACATGTTGCGTCACGTCCGGGGTGTGGTATGTGGTGTTTTCACCGAAAAAATTATTGAAAAAAAAGCCACACAAATTTGAGTTCATTTCAAGGATGTTGAAAAAAAACTTCATTTGCAAGTGAATTGATCAGTGCCGGTTGTATTGCTGGTACGAGGTGGCATGCACGAAACGTGACCCAATTTTGGGAGGTAGTGGGCATGCCCATCTTAGGGCCCCACACAAGAGTTGAACGATTTCGGACACCATACGCACGTAGCGTCACGTCCGGTCAGTGTTTTCGGTGCGTTTCACGAAGAAAAACATAGGAAATTCATACGGTGCCGGAAAATTATGAAAACTTGCACGCATGATGGACCTGGCGATGGATGCGTGTCCAAAAAGTTTGGGGTCCACCGGCTGACGTTAAAATGGTTGCATTAAAAAAATGCATTAATAATTTCTGACGTTAAAAAAACATCGAAGATAATGGCTCTATTTTTTAAGAATATGCATGATCCATGTGAACCTTCACAAGCTCTGAGCATGTGAAGACTCACATCGATCCTGCATATCCTCCAAATAGAGTCCCACGAACTAAGATGTTTGTGCATTGACCGAAAGAAAATTATATAAAGGAGTCAACGGCGCGCCGGCTTAGCGATGTGGTATTAAACTACAATGCATGTTTTTAATAAATGCATCATGGGCCAGCCGGCGGTAGTTTGACGGGACGGGCCAAGTGGCCCACTATGGCGTGACCACGTCGATGACGCCGTACGTGCGTGCATGGCATGGAAACCAAGCCGCCATTACCTCGCCCCAAGACCGCCTAGCCCCGCCGCCTCCACGCACATCCTCACCCGTCCCTGATCCGACGGTCGCACCGTCGTGGCCGTCCAAACTCCCTTCCCTGCCGGCCTGACGGCGGCCATACAATCTGTCATCTGCGCGCGCGACTTGGATCTCAGGCCCGGCCGTGCCGTCTCGGCAAATTCGCCGGCACCCTAAACCCTAGGACGGGCCGTCGGCCAGCGCGCTCATGTGGGCAGAGGGCGTGCGGCTGCCACGACTAACCCACACCAGGTGGGGTTTGGCAACGGGGGCTGCCGGTGCTCGTCTAGACGCTGGAAGGTATGGTATTAAACCGTATGTAATCTTTTTTGAATCTTGTAACTAGTTAGATAACTGGCATCTTATTTAGAATGCAAGAATTGGGAGATGTGTACTGCTCGGTTGAGAAGTGGTGTGAATTGGTGGAAAAATTCACACCCAGACAGCGCATGATGCTACGTGGCACAAGTTTGGACTGTATGTTGAGAATTCCTTCCGTGAAAATGAGGAAAAATTTATTGGAATTTATGATTACAACGTATGATAGTACTAGAAAGCGATTTATTATTCGGCCAAATACAGACGGCATCAGTGTGCTTAATGAAGATGTTTACGACATATTCGGGCTACGTAACGAGGGTGATGATGTCAGTAGCATGATAGCAACAGTACAACTAGATGCCAAAAATGGTTCCGAATCGGTTTCTAGACAAAAGAACAGGCCTAATCCTCATCGATGAGTTGATAAAAAATATTGTTGACACTCAGTCATATGATGATGATTTTGTGAGAAGGGTCGTACTAGTTCTTATGGGTACAGTCTTAGCACCACAATCCACCAAGTTTGTTCCTTATCGTTATTACAAAATGGTGGAGGACATGAACGCTATCAAGTCATACAATTGGAACGATTTCACGTTGAGGGTGTGCATGGATGCTATTAAAAATCGGTCGAAGATCTTGAAAAATTCAAGTGGCCTATCGGGAACTTGGCTCTTCTTCAGGTACAAGAAATTTGTAATAGTTGTATGTACATATATTTTTTATGTGATCTATGTGTCCGACTAGTTGTGTTTACTATCATGCAGTATATATACTGGGAAAAAGTTGAGCCAATTGGTGTGGATACATTTGATCATTTGTCTCGTGAATACCTACTAATGGTTAACTGGCCAGAAACGGAAGGGAAAAAGAGAGACGACTATGACAACATGCACGGGTGTGGCACCGGCAATGTAAGTCAATAAGTATAGTCCTTATTGGTTGCAAATAGTAATTAACTATAGTTGTTATTTTATTTATTTATGTTTTTGTTGTACAGCTTGAAAATTAAGTTAGCCAAGAGTACAGACGTGCTAAGGTAGCACGTGAAGGGACTGTCCCAGATGAAGAAACAAAGAAACCTAAATGGAAAGGTGGTGGCAGGAGTAGAAAGCCAAGCACGTCAGGGGTTTCATCGAACAGGACTAACAGTATGGACCGTGTGATGACATACATAAAGCTGCTTCACAAGGAGGTTCTCAATATACCCGAAAGATGTGCACAGGTAATGTAGAAGTTATATTAAACATGTTTTAGTTGTTCAAATGCTGATCGTGTTTCATTTGTGTTTGTAGATGGTAATGAAAAAGTTGAACACGGAAGGTGTGCTGTACAAACCCAATAAGAGGGACACCAATGATGAATTTGATAATGTACGTCAAGGAGTTGGGATGGAGAATGGCCAGTACAAGTCATCAAAATATTGGTCAGATATTGATTCACCTACCGACGTGGAGCTAGTAACATCTTTCACGTGTTTCAATGATACCGACGTGCCTGTTGATGACACGGGTGCTTCGACGACGACACCGGGTAAAGGTGACGCTACTGATCCTTTCATTATACAAGATAATGAAAAGTCCCCATGTTCGTCATCAACTGTACGTACAAAAGAGTTTCCGTCTATGTCCCAAACCCCGCAGAATGTTGATATTTCTGATGAGTCTATGGGTGGTTTGTCACCAACAAAGTCTGAAGACATGTCTGAGAGTTTCCCGGCAAAGAGCAACATAGGTAATGGTGAAGGCAGTCAGGACAATGAAGGTAAACACAAACGAAATCCATCGAAATATTGTCAATCCCCGTACGACCTTCTCATTACCCGCAAGAAACGTGTTAAAAAAAGTAAGTCAAGTACTACTTTATAATTCATTCATGCGTTACGTAATTTTTTTATTATTTTTAACAACTGTAGCTGCATTGTTTTAGATCTGTTTGCATCGTCACCACATTCAATTCTGGCAAGTACTCTTAATATGACTCCGGATCACATAGAGGCAGCCAGAGTTTTTGTTGAGACTCTCGCATCGACAAAGAAGCATGCACACCGAACTGTGGTTGATATGCCGCCACCAGATGGGGACATATGCACGCCAGCTATGCTTCACGATGTCCTAAAGTTTAAATGGTTGAATGGCGCTGTAAGTATGAGTTTGGTTTTAACAATACTCTCATTTGAACTTCACAAGTTGATAGAAATTTTTTGTTTATGTATGCAGATAATCAATGCATATTGTAAACACCTACAACACCGTGATTTCTCTGACCGTTTCATACCAACAACGTGGTTCCCAAAATTTATATTGGGTAGGGCTAGGGGAAAGACCAAGTCAATTAATGATTTAGAATCAGAACAAGTTACAAAGAAAGCAAAAGTCGTCGCAAGAGTAATGGATGAGTATTTCAGACGGGACAAGGTATTTCTTTCATATTTATTTGTTTTTGTTATTCATTACTATTTAATTGCGCTAACATCATTTGATTACTATATAGGCGTATTTTCCTATGCACATTAATGATAATCATTGGATAACCATAGTGATGCACACCGTCAAGGAGGAGTTTCAAGTTCTTGACTCAAATTCTAAAGGCGCAATTAGCCAAAGAATTCGCAATATGATTGGCACCCTGGTACGCTAAAATTTTCACACTCGCATTCAGAAAATTATTGAGTCATACATTAAATTCTGGTTTGTTAATTTGTTTCAGAGAGCTGAAATATCTAAGGATATTATGGAGGCCAACTCTATTCTTGAATCAAACAAATTTCCAGATGTCTCATCGTGGCCAATTAATGAGTATAAAATGTCGGCACAACATGATGGGTAAGTTTAATGAGTACAAGAAAGTGCATGCTATATCCTAAGCTGATCACACATGTTTATTGCAGAGTGTCTTGTGGACTTTTTGTGATGTGGTGCATAAAATACTGGGATGGAGATCGATGGACACATGAATTTGACCAGCAAGAGATTAATGAGTCAAGGCCACGTATTGTCGCGGAAATCATTTTTTCTGAGGTCAACAGATTAGAGAAAGTGAAGATGAAAATTGTTAAAATCATGGAGAAGGAGTAGGTATTAGCATTGGTAGGGTTTTAGTCCCGTAGAAGGTTTCCCTACCGTTGTTGGATATTTTGATCGATTGTAATGCGACATGGCACTGGAATAGATTTCGACAATTTTCCACGTTTTATTTATTGCTTTCGTGAGACACTACACATTTAAATGCGTGTGGGCAAATATTATTTTTCTGTCCTAAAATGTATCAGTTTGCCTCTGCGATATTACGGGCATGTTTGGTTCATGACTTAGCTAGCCACGCCAAAGGTGTGCCGTGCCACATCTTTCTAGGTACACGTTTGGTTTTTTACTAAGGTTAGGCTTGCCACAGCTGGAACAGGCTTTTGCTGTAGAAATTTGTGCCTAAGGTGTGGTGCTTGTTTTAGCCGCCACACTTTGCTGTAGAAATTTGTTGTAAAAATTTGCCCCTAAATGTACTGTTGTTGTTGTTCCTACTCGCGGCGGTCATTTTTTATTAAAAAATATGCCCGTCGTCCTGAGTTGGTGCGGTGTGGATAAAACCTGCACAATATCCCACGTCGATTCTGGTGGAGCAGCGGCGCTGGATCCGACGAATATTCCAGGTCGTGCGGTGGCTACCCGCCGAGGCAGTTGCGGGCCCTGGCAGTCCAGCTAGTGCGGGCTGGCGCCATTGGCCGTGCGCCACGCGCGCGTCTGCTGGCCCAGCACCCGGCCGACCGACAGGCGCGCACGTCTCGTCCCGCCCCAGCCAGCGGGCACATGCAACGATCCCGAGGGGGAATATGGCGATCTGTCGGCCCATAAACGACGCGCGTCGGGCGCGTGGGCCGATCCTCTTCATGCGCGTTGTGGCGAGTAGGTTTAGTCCCACCTCGCCCGCGGAGAGACGCGCCGACCGGTTAACATACCCGCGTCTTCGCCTTCTCACAAGCTCGCTACAGAACATTAATGAATGCCCTGCTGTGCGCCGTGGCCTTCCCGCTCGGCGGCCAGAAGGCGTTGTAGTTTACTGTCCGTGCGCTCAGCCGTGGGGCTTTTTTAAAAAAAATCGTCACATACATTAAATTTTAAAAATGTTCATAAGTTGACTAAGCCATGACAGCAGTAACACATTCATACAAATATAATATGTTTCACACATAAAAATATAAATCGCATGTCTCATAACATTGAACAAGGTGGCATAAATATTAACTCAAAGTGCCATGTCTATTATTCTTAAACAAATAAACTGAAAGTGGCAATGACTTTCATCGAACAAGGTTGTTTAAAGAATAAACTCAAAGTGCCATGTCTCTTATTCTTAAACAAATAAATTGAAATTGCAAGTGCCTTCAATTGATTATGAATACTTCATCTTTATGCCCGGTTCTCTTTATGCCCGGTTCCTACATAACAAATTGTAAACGACTCATCAGACAATTGTGAAGAGAGAACCAAAAAATAATTAAAATTATGGAAAACTTACTTTTCATTCTCAGGGCACGTTTGCCGTCTATGGCCCTCTCTCTTACAAATGCCACAAAGAGGACCGGGTTTTTTCTCAGAAAATGATTTTGGTCTTCCATTTTTTGTAACATTTGGATCTTTCTTTGCCTGCCCTGTCCTGCTCTGTTTAGGGGCGCCCTTCGTGGAAACTTTCACGGGATCACCTATGACATCAACATGTTGTTCCGGCTGACGTGGCTCCTCATGCACATTTCTTGTACTACCAACGGCATCATCATCAGGGACCTTTTTCTTCGCTATTATATTCTGCAGACGCTACATCAACTCATCATAGACGAATGGATCATTTGAAGCAACATGAAAAGCTTCAGCTCCTGTTATACTGAGTTGACTATAGCGAGCACGCTGCTCTGCCCCTGTCCAACCCCAGCCAAACAAGTCACTCTTTCACTGTGCAGGCAGCCCACCTCTCGCAACTTTTGACATCCTCTTAAGGATGCAACACTTAGGTATTTTAGATATTTTGAGATGAACCAACACATACAGAATGTGTTTGCAAGGCAATCCTTTCCGAAGCATTCGTCCACAACTGCAGTCTATCGTATTCTCAGAGTTTTCAGCTCGATAATTCACGTTGAACTGAAATTTCCGGTTATTCCTCCATGTCACGATGAAGGTGTGGCAGTCAACTCCCACTAGCGTCTCAAAAATCTCAAGCTCTCCCATCTTCTTCAGATCTTGTTGAAGAATATAAAAATTGGAATGAGTGAATACTTTGGCGGCATGCTTCTCAATATCCTTATATTCTGTGACTGATGGTGGCAATGACTGATTTGAAACACAGTCATCATGCGCCTCGTTCTCACGTAGTCGGACTATGCAATTCTCATAATGCACAACTAGGTCAACAATAGTCATACCGCCGTCCAAGTGCAGGTGAAGACAAGAGTTAAGACTTTCACTCCTCTGATTACTGCGCATACCCAGAAAAAAACCATCTGACAGATATGATGCTGCCCACAGACTCCTCTTCCTGTACATCCTACTCAACCACTCTTCTGTTTTATCAGTCTTCCATTTACGAACGAAAGCGTGCCATCTCGCCTCAAAGTTGGCTGGAGAGGTGGAGTAGTACAAGAGTGCCCTGAACTCACTTAGCGATTTGTAATTAAGGTGCTTCTGCATGTTTTTTTCCACGTGCCATGAGCAGAGACGGTGCAACACATCAACCAAAACCAACCGAATAGCTCGTATCATTGCAGCGTCTCCATCTGTGATGATTGACCTTGGCTTTTTCTGACAATTGGCCTTCAGGAATGTCTGGAGCAGCCACACGTACGTCGCTTCGGTCTCATCGGACACAATGGCACAACCAAAAACTATGGTGCAACGGTGATTGTTTACACCAACAAAGGGGATGAACGGCATACCGTATCTGTTCATCTTATATGTGCTGTCGAACACCGTGACATCTCCATACAATTGATAGTCCCGCCGCGACTGTGCATCGCACCAGAACATGCTCTTCAAACGGCCCTCCTTATCGAGCACGTACTCAAAGAAAAACTCTGGATCCTTCTCCTTTCTGCTCCTCATAATCCCGATTGCCGTGTTAGCATCACCCTTCGCAATCAACTTCATTTTTTCTCGGCAACATAGGTTGTACACGTCTCGTCTCAGAAACCCACACTTATCATACGAGCCATACCTGCTAATGAAGTTGTCAACGATGATATGCTTTCTGATCCCAGCTCCTTCCATCGCCAAGATCTCAGCTATCTGGTGATCTCCCATCACTCGACGTGACCGCAGAAATACCACCTCATCTGGTCTAGCCAACAAATGGTTGTGATCATCCATAAAAGCTGCCACGAACCAAACTCCACGTCCTTTGTCCAACTTCACGACTAAATGTGCGCCACACTCGCAACGAGTCTCTGGTCTTAGCCTGCGGGTACGGCCCTCCGGGTTTAAAAATTTACTGCGACACTTTCCTGCCCTCGAGCAAACGTATCTCCTATACCGAACAGTGGTTGAAAGTCCTTTTCCTCGTTTCACCTTATCTTTTCTGATACTGAATCCACGGTCTTTGGCGTAGTTATTATAGAACATGTGAGCCTCCCATTGTGATGCAAATGTCATACCCATAACCTTCAACTGTGTCTCCAGCGCACGTTGCTGGATTTCAGCTTCCTCAATGTCCATATTAGCTCCATCCTCATGCTCATATCCATCTTCACCACTCCAACCATCAAAGTTAGCCTACAATATTCCACATAAGCAAGTGTAAGTTGTCATTACCAACTATTTATTATTCAATGACATCTTAAATTTCGGACCGAACCTGGCTTATGTTATCCCCGAAAGATTCAACATCATGATTTTCCTCGTTCTGAACGTCAATATCCTCCTGCACATAAAAAAATCATATGCACGTGTAAGTACCATATGGTTCTTCATCCGACAAAAAGAATGTACAAGACACTTACGTTTTCACTACAAGCACCCTCCTCCTTCTTTTCAAAATCCTCCTCAGGTAAATTATCGTACGACGACCAGGATTCATTGTCGCTGCCATCATCTTCATCTTTACTATCATTACCATTCGTACGATCAACACTATCGCTACCATCCCACTCACTCGTGTCCAAAAACAGATCCGTAAATCCAGTTTCTTTATCCATTAAATGATCTCTCAACCTACACTGCAATATTATAATAAAAATTGATCTATCAATTTTAAATCAAATTAAATGTACTACAATCATACAGATGAGAAATTCTTATCTAACAAGTGATTGCACATAATTATTTACAGATTCAATTTTTTTGACAAACTAGAAGGCTTACATGGCATGCACGTGCACTTTGGCCCGCCTGGCGTGGCTGCGGACGGCGAGGACGTTGCCGGAGAGGTTGATCACGGAGTTGCGGGCGGCGACGGCATCCACGTAGGCCACGTCACCGCGACGACCTGCACGGAGGCGACATCACGTACGACGGGCGACTCCAAGATCTGTCCGCGCCGGCCAGATCCCGGGTGAAGACGGGGAGAAGGCGGCGATCGGCCGAACGGGAAGACGTTGGAATTGGCAGCGTGATCACGTCTAGATCGGCGGGGAAAGGCGGCTATCGGCGGGTAAGGGCGGCGATCGGCGGGGAAAGGCGGCTATCGGCGGGTAAGGGCGGCGATCGGCGGGGCGGGGCGACGTTGGAATGGGCCGCGTGATCAGCGCAGGTCGTGGGTTTTTTTTTCGCGCGACGGGGAGAGGGTAGTTGCGAGCCAGCCTTATCGGCTCGAGCCGTGCGCTCGGCTCTACCTGTATGGGTACGCCGCATACGGCGCGGGATACGTTAAGCACCGTATGCCCAAAATGCCCTTATACGTTAAGCCGGGGGGTGTACCGAAGCAGACCTCTTTTTTTTTCCTTTGAAAATTGTCACTTGCCGCCTCTGCTAATTCCGAGGACAAGGAGTGTGTCCCTCTGCATCTGGATATGGATTCGGCGCCGGACAGCCTTTGTTTGCGCATGAATTCACCGAGGCCCGCACGCAGCTAATAAGTTGAAGGTGTACGTTCCTAGTTGGGGCGGGCATGGTAGCTGGATCTAGATTGAATTCGGCCGGAAATAGCATCATCATCTCTTTACGGCTGTGTCAGCAGCCAGTGCATCCCATCCCGTTCACACGCATGAGAATGAGATGGCCGTCCTTGGATTGGATGCCTTCCTTGTGAAAAGAAGAAATTTATAGGATGGATCGATCGACCGACTAGCTCGCGCTGTCTGTCAGTCACCGCATCCTCCTGTTCCTTTCCAGCAGCAAAGCAAAGCATACATGATGACTGTGTGTGGATGTGTGACGGTGCATGAGCGTCCACACTGCGGAGCCGACCGTGTCTCAACAGTCACGGACGACCGGAGAATTTCTTTCCTGGACGTCGATCGGTCGGAGCAGCGGTGCACCGCCCGTTTGTCCGGCCACGGTGACCGACAGCCAGCCTGCGCCTGCGCCTACGCCTACGCCTACGCGCGACGACGATGCCCACCGCACCGCATCCTTCCACGCGGCACGCGCCGTGTCGTCTCCATCGCGCGCCCGTGACCCATCAAGTCCAGTCCAATCCAATCCTTCGAGTCATCATGGCCATGGCTCCCCACCGTCTGTCAATCCGATCCTCCCTTCCTCCCTCCAACCCAAGCAAGGCACATATACTCATTTCTCAAGCCCAAGCAAAAGCCAAGCCAACCCAGCCGCACTCTGCTCTGCTTAAAACCCACCCAAACCCCCGTGCATTCGGCACTCACTCATCGCCATGCCGATGCCGATGCCGATGCCCGTGCCGGTGCCGCCGCTCCCGTGCTTGCTCCTCCTCCTGTTTGTCGCCCCTCTCCTCGCAACGCCCACCACGATCCCGCTCTACCGCCACCTCCCGCCGCTCCCGCCCGCCGCCGCGCAGCACCACCCGCTCTCCCGCCTCGCCCAGGCCTCCCTCGCGCGCGCCTCCCGCCTCAGAGCCGGCCACGGTCACCACCAAGGCCAAGCCTCCGCCTCCGCCTCCTCCCCCGTGCGCGCCGCGCTGTACCCGCACTCCTACGGCGGCTACGCCTTCTCCCTCTCCCTCGGCACGCCGCCTCAGCCGCTGCCGGTGCTGCTCGACACGGGCAGCCACCTCACCTGGGTGCCCTGCACCTCCAACTACCAGTGCCAGAACTGCTCCCTCGCCGCCGCCGGCTCCTTCCCCGTCTTCCACCCCAAGAGCTCCTCCTCCTCCCTCGTCGTCTCCTGCAGCAGCCCCTCCTGCCTCTGGATCCACTCCAGGTCCCACCTCTCCGACTGCGCCCGCAGCTCCGCCCCCTGCAGGCCCAGCACCGCCAACTGCTCCGCCACCGCCAAGAACGTCTGCCCGCCCTACCTCGTCGTCTACGGCTCCGGCTCCACCGCGGGGCTCCTCGTCTCCGACACGCTGCGCATGTCGCCACGGGGCGCCGCCAGGCGCAACTTCGCCGTGGGCTGCAGCCTCGCGTCCGTGCACCAGCCGCCGTCGGGGCTCGCGGGGTTCGGCCGCGGCGCGCCGTCCGTGCCGGCGCAGCTCGGGGTCACCAAGTTCTCCTACTGCCTCCTCTCCCGCCGCTTCGACGACGACGCCGCCGTCAGCGGCGAGCTCGTGCTCGGCGCCTCCTCCGCCGCCGGCAAGATGCAGTACGCGCCGCTGCTCAAGAACGCGGGCGCCAGGCCGCCCTACTCGGTGTACTACTACCTGTCGCTGACCGGCATCGCGGTGGGCGGGAAGAGCGTGGCGCTCCCGGCGCGGGCCTTCGCGCCCGTGTCCGGCGGCGGCGGGGGCGGCGCCATCATCGACTCCGGCACGACCTTCTCCTACCTGGACCCGACGGTGTTCAAGCCGGTGGCGGCGGCGATGGTGGGCGCGGTGGGGGGCAGGTACAACCGGTCCAAGGCCGTGGAGGAGGCGCTGGGGCTGCGCCCCTGCTTCGCGCTCCCGCAGGGCGCCAAGACCATGGACCTCCCCGAGCTGTCCCTCCGCTTCACGGGGGGCGCCGAGATGCGGCTCCCGATCGAGAACTACTTCCTGGCGGCGGGCCCGGCGTCCGGCGAGGCCCCCGAGGCGATCTGCCTGGCCGTGGTGTCGGACGTGTCGAGCGCGAGCGGCGGCGCCGGGGTGTCGGGCGGGGGCGGGCCGGCCATCATCCTGGGCAGCTTCCAGCAGCAGAACTACCAGGTGGAGTACGACCTGGAGAAGAACCGGCTCGGGTTCCGGCCGCAGCCCTGCTCGTCGTCGTCGTCGTAGGCTCCTTCCTCCTCGCAGCGGCGAGCTGGACTGGGACCGGAGCGCGGGAGCTGTGTAGTTACCGGCTCCTGCTTAATTACTTAATTAATCCACGAGAGTAGAGGCAGGCATGCTCGCTTACGTACTGTACTATACTGAATCCAATCCGGTGGAAAAGTTAGTGACAGATTAAGCTGCCCGGTCGTGCAGGCAGCTTTCGGAATTCGGATGCAGACCCCCGCGCTTTCGATATTAGATTTGAGGATTTCAATTAGCAATAAATAAAAGCGAACGGCACTGCGTGTCTTCTTTTGCTCTTTTGCTTTCGGTAGATGGATCGATTTGCATGTCATCGTTGATGCTTTCGTGAACAGAGTTAATCAAGCTTGTACTGTGGGTGGTTAGTAGATGCGTCATGGGCGGAATGTCCGTGGAGTTAATTAAGCTTTGTCGTACGTGGCGTTTGGTTGCTGGGTGTTTATTAATGCTCTCACCAACTAGAATTAGATGCCCTGTGCCGTGCCGGTGTGAATGAATGGGCATGTGATGCACTGATCCGCCGCAGGCGTACCCTGACCCATGCATGGAGTCATGGCGGCTGCTACCTGCCGTGCCCGTTCAATGTGCACAGCTCCTTATTTACGGCCCGCTCTGACCGCCAGCCGTGCAGCGCAGATGGATCTCTGCACTGTTCGAGCAAAAAAAAGAGGGATGGATCTCTGCATGTCTCCAACGACGCGCGACGGGCGTGTAAAACTTATATTCGAAACTTCTTGCAGGTTTATTCGTTTATTCAACTACTAGACTTTGAAATTACTTGGCCGAGCGGTTGTGCAGAGGTTTTCAGATACTATAAATGCTTGAATTGGCCATTTAGATGCGAACGGAATGGATTGATCATCTCCGTATGTGGCTGGCTTGGTAAGCTACCAACAAAATTTTGCAAACAAGTTTCTAGAAGCATCTACAACCGGATAACCATTTCTGCCCCCAAACACCCGAGTGGGTTGCCCGGTCACCGTCCGGACGAGAAATTGCCGCCCAATCTGCCTCTTCATACCTAGCCCAAACGCACGGGCTGTACGTCAACCCACATATCCAACCCATTGTGGGGCGGATAAGATGTACACGGACACCGTCGTCGCGCCAGACCGGCCCGCTATGGCACACTTTGTCCCCACGAAAACTACATCCGGACGATCAGCCCTAGTGAAATCCCACTTCGCTTTAGTCCTCTCACCCTCTTCGCTCCCCTCTGTCTCCTTCCCTTCCACGGTTCCACCCAATCTCCCCTCCGCCACGGTCAGCTCTGGGTCCGACGAGATCGACTGAGTGGGGACCGTAGGTGACTTGTCGACTCGTCCGACCCGGACGAGGAGGAGCTCCTTAGAACATTCTTAAACACCAGTTGAACGATTCTGAAAAATTCATGAACATTTTCGTAAAATGTTCCAAGATTTTAAGTGCTGATGAACATTTTTAAATGGGACAAGCATTTTCGTACATCTTAAGATCATTTTTTGAAAAAAAGAAACATGAAGACTTTTTCCTTTTCAAGATCACTTTATAAAATGCCAGGAAACATATTTTTAAACATGTAAAGTTTTTTATTTTTGAATCATACGAATTTTATTACATTTTCATTTTTCTCCTAAAAATATCATGAACATATTTTGCTAACATTTTTGAAATTACACAAACCTTTGTGTCTGATGGTATCAACTTATTTTAGAATTTATACGAACACTTTTTTACAATGTATAATCATTTTTCTACAATCTCATAAACATATTTTCTTTTTTGAACAGCATTGCCATTTTTTAACAAATTACGTGAATAAATTATTACATTGCTTGCACATTATTTAAGGCTCGGAAAAACGATAGCTCCAATAATTTCTTTGTTCTCAACGCCTCCTATTTAGAGGAATTAGCTACTTCAACGATCTTTGATGGTTATAGGGGTATCCAAAGTACAAACCTGATGGTTTTGCGGAATTTAAAGAAATAATTTTTGAAATATGTATATTTATAATATTTTAATATATAAACAAAAGAAAACAAGAAAGAAAAAGGAAAAAAAGACTGAAATTAACGAACAATGAAAACTCACTAACATAACATTGTTGGACTGGCTCGCTGGACTCTCTCCTCCAGGCGAGGCAATACTCGGACTTTGCTTTTTTTTTCTTGTGACAACTCGGTTTTTTTCTTTGTTTTTTTTGTGATTCATTTTTATTGTTTCAAGTCTTTTCGTAAAGGAAAGTTCATCGTAACCTATTAACAGGGATATAATTCTGAAAATCTAGACACAAGAAATCCAATGATGAAAACAGTTCAACGTTTGGATGCACGGTTCAAAAATATAAAACATTTTGAATTAATGAATCTACAAAAAAAAAGGAAAAACAGTACATGCAGTGTGCCACTTCTCAGCACCTGAAAAGGTGCAAGTGATCTTTGCAAAGGGTTACCCTCAACTAGTGATTTCGCAACTGCGTACAGAGTGGTCCTATAAAAGCGCCTTTGGCGCCAGCTGAGCCCACTACCGTTCACGTGCGCATGTTATGGTCAGTCCCAGCTACGTTTTGGCCAATTAGTTTGACTCATGGACCAGTGACCATTGACTTATTCAAGACAAAAAGGTTCAAATTTTTTGAAAGAAGTTTGTAAATTTGAAAAAATGTTCGTTACTTTGAGGAAAGGTTTTCATTTTTTTTAAATTTAGACATGGAAAAGTTTGTAATTTAAAAAAAACATAAAATGTGAAAATTATTTACAAATTTGGAAAAAAGTTCACTAATATGGGAAAAAAGTTCAAGGATTTTATAAAAAGTTGAATTTGGAAAAGGTTCATGAAATTGAAAAGAGTAAAATGAGAAAACAAAGAAGATTGAAGCTGGTGGTAGAAGTGCTAAAGGTGACGGCAAGTGAAGTTTTTAGAGCAGTGCAATACTGGCGTGTTGGGGGTGTTTCAGCAACACTGAGGGCTCTTTGGATGAAGCTGCCTGAAGATTCTACCCGTTGGCCTGTCTGGTCTTGCCCCTCATATTAGTCATAGTTAGGGACCGTGGGGCATTTTATTTCCTATTCTGCTCTAGTAGTTTGCAAGACATTGTTGTTTTTGGTATACTTTCTCCGCCGAAAATAAGTGTCCCATCTTTATAGTACTACCTTATGAAATTGGAGGGGGGATCCCTCTTTATAACAAAAAGAGCAGGACAATTAGAACTTGTGCATAGACAAAACATAAAAACTCTATAAAAAAAGTAGTGATCTAAACGCACTTATATTTTTTTACGGAGGAAGTACAATACAACTAACCGCACATAGCTGCACGTTGCTTGGACAGTATTAATTCCTCGTCACAAGCGGTGAGATGAGCTGAAAGGCCGTCGTTGCTGTTGAGTATAATGTTTATTAGGAAAGACGATATACTAGAATTTGTTCTGGTTTGTTTTTTATTTCAAGTAGATCATGTACTCCTATATATATATATGTCCACGAGGCTCAAGCAATACAACGAACAATTTCATCAATCCCACTCTATCCCTTCTAATATGGTATCAGTTTTCGGGTTCAAAACCCTAGTCGCCGCTGCTTCCACACCCGTGCGCCATCCCTGGGGCGGTCGCCCGTACCTAGCGTTCGTCCGCCGGCCGTGTTGGCCAGCTGTCCTAGAGAGTCTTTTCCCCGAGCCCTTGCTTCGGGGTTTTCTCTCTCCCGCCGGTCATCTTGATCGTCGTTTTTTTTTATTTTCCGATCTAATCTTGATGGTTTGCGTCGTTCACCGCCGCCGTCGACCCCGTTCGCCTCTACTCCAACCCCGCGCGATCGGCCGACTTCTTCACCGACCCGACGGCCTCGCGCCTCGTCCGCGCGTCTGCTCGGCGGTTGCTCCGACCCGGCGGCTTCGCGTCATGCGGCGGCCCTTCACCGCGCCCGTTCGTGCGCCGGCCCGCCCGTCGATCTACGCCAGCCGTCACCGCCCTGCTCCGACCGAGACTCCTGCATCACCCGACCTGGCGGCCTCGCGCCATGCGGCGGCCAATCATAGCCGCCCTGCTGCCCGCCGTCGCCGGCTTCATCTCGGACTCCGCCGCCACACCGTCTCCACCGAGCGGCGTCCCCGACCTCGCGCGCGATCGGATTGATCACCCGCCCGCCACCGCGATCTGCCTCATCTACGCAGTGGGACCAACCTGGCTCGTCGGTTGCGCACTCTTCCGCGTGTCCCGTGAAAATTGTCCCCGAGTTCAGCGCGTCCCTCCACCGATCGAACAACGGGCTGCCGTTGTGTTGTCCCGTCGGGCCGCAGCGCCGCGGCCCCGTGGTTCTTCTCCCGGCTGCACCGACCCGCGTCACGTTGCGTCGCCCCTTCGGGCCGTAGTGCCGCAGCCCACGGTCCACCGCCTCCCAAGGCCGTCCGCTCTTGGTCGTCCCCGTGGCCGCACCGACCCTCGCGCTGCCGCTGCGTCGCCTCGTCGGGCCGTAGCAAGCGTGGCACGCGGTCCACGCCGCCGTCCCGAGGCCGTCCCCGCGGTTGCACCGACCCGCGCTCCTTCGCCGCGCCTCCCCTTCGGGCTATCGTGCCGCAGCCTGCGGTCTCCGCCACCGCCCCGAGGTCTTCCCGCCGTCGCCCCGACCTGCCCGCCGCCGCTGCGTCGCCCCTTCGGGCCGTAGCACCGCGGCCTGCGGTCCACTCCGCCGTCACCGCGCGTCGACCTCCCGTGGTATGCGTCGCGCCGTCTTCCTTTGTGTGGGAACGCCATCGTCCGCGCTGGTCTCCGTCATGTTGTCAGGGTTTTCCGCCTACTTCGAGCTCCACCACCCATGCTCTCGGCTACATCGACAAACGACACAAAGGGCTACCGCCTGCTTGAGCAACCTCGTCGGCTTTCACTCCAGCCATGACTCCGCGATGCATCGACCGTTACGACTGTGGGGGGGTGTCCGTCAGCTTGCCTTCGGATTCTTCTCCAGTCTCCCCGTCTGCGTCGCTACCGTTGTGACTGCGGGGGATGTTGAGTATAATATTTATTAGGAAAGACGAGATAGACTAGGATTTCTTCTGGCTTGTCTTGTACTTCAAATAAATCATGTACTCCTATATATATGCCCACGAGGCTCAAGCAATACAATGAACAATTCCATCCATCCCCCTCTATCCCTTCTAACAGTTGCTCACTGGCTTGATTGATAAGTATCTTTTTTTTGGCGGAGAGATTGATAAGTATATAGATGCTACTGTTAGAGCGATCGCAAGTTTGGAGTATCTGGAAGGGTTGGTGAGGCGAGGATGGGCGAAGGAGGCACAACTGTTGGGGGCTCATGATTCATTTCAGGCCACCACCACCCAACACAGACACAGACACACACAGTGGCGTCCAAAGCTGCATCCATCAAGGCATCCACAATGTGTGTATTTGCTGCCTCTAAGGCTGCCTCTAGATGTATAAAGGTTGCCTCTATACATTGCATCCCCAGCCTTTAAGAAAAAAAAGCTTAGAGACGCCTCTAATCCTAGCGCCCGTCTTCAACTCTCCTTGCCGAATAAAATATTCCAGTGTCCCCACTTGTCAGCCACTTATTTGTATGTGGAAGCCATGGGTTGCTAGGTAAAGGCAACATAATATTCAGTTATAGGTACAGGTCTGGCACTAGAACAAGAGGCAAAACATTGTGTGATTTTCATCTAGGATTAGAGGCAGGACCATGCGTCTCAGTTTAGAGACAACCTTGCCTCTAACACTGTGGATGCTCTCAGTGCTTGCGCACATAGAAACAAACTGATGGTTTTTCTGATTCCACCGTACGCATGGAATTGTGGGTTGGCGTCTGGCCATTCAGTGCAGATATATCGATATATGTTTATCTTTTGTGCACTGGCTAAATTTCGTGTTTTGACCTTTTTTTAAAACTTAATCGAGATTTGACCCTAGTTTCAATTTTTTTTAAAGATCTGACCTTTTTCCTACCGCCACCCACTCTGGCGGTAGACTAACACATCCTACCGCCATGATTTATGACCGTAAGGTTTAACTACGTCATCATGTCGTTATAACACTATTAAAACCCTGCCGCTACTATTTATGACTGTAAGGTTTAACTACATCATCACGTCGTTATAACGCTATAAAAACCCTACCGCTAAAGTTGTTGCGGTAGGACATTATACCTACCGCCAGGCTTGTTGGCGGTAGGCTATGCACTTGCGCTCCCACGTAATTTCCTGCATTTTATGTTCTGCCTTCGTGAACAGTGAACAGCTCACCTCAACGCGCATGCGGT
The DNA here is from genome assembly GCF_018294505.1 of Triticum aestivum. Classification (NCBI taxonomy): domain Eukaryota; kingdom Viridiplantae; phylum Streptophyta; class Magnoliopsida; order Poales; family Poaceae; genus Triticum; species Triticum aestivum. The sequence continues at coordinate 795,303,588 of NC_057798.1, read as the reverse complement.
CAGCGGCAGGAGCAGCAAACACACATTGACTCCCTGCCCAACTTGCAAAGGCATCAGCGGTATAGTGCTGCTGTTCACTTGTCAGCTTGCCAACTTTGTTTTTGAGCGGAGGAGCAGAACACCTTTTTGGCATCAAGAGGGTCTGATTTGACATTTTTTTACTCATATATATAGTTTGGATAGATAAATGATCACTGCGTGCATGGGCTAATTGTTTCTGCCATTGACTGACTCCCTAAATTATTGTTGCGCAGGAGCCTACCGCCAAGTATTATGGCGGTAGGGTTACACATTCTACCGCCAAAAACTCTGACGATAGGGCATTTTTCATGTCAAACGGTCGTGACGGAGGTCCTACCGTCACTGATTTTAGCGGTAGGTTGTGTAACCCTACCGCCAATGACTATGGCGGTAGGAAAAAGGGTTAAATCCCGATTTTTTTAAACTATTTAGATTTCAATCAAGTTTTAAAAAAAGGTCAAAACACGAAATTTAGCCTCCACAAAAGGGCTATAGTGGTCGGATCACGGGGTGATGGGTCACATCACATATCAGCGGCTGGTGGTTGAAAATAAAAACCACTTCTGTTTTTGGCTGGCGTGTTGGTGGAGGCCTCTGCCCGCTCAGGGTAGAGTATTATTTCTAGCGCCCCGCAAAAAAAGAGAGAGTACTATAACTAGAGGAGACAATTAGGGTTCTCTGATCACCAGATAAGTAAGTGCATGCACGCGTCTCGCCATCAGCGGCTGCATGTGGTTCGCGCACGTTTCAGGGGTTGTTTGGTTTGAGATTAAGTTTGCCTAAGGTTGCTATACATAAGGTTAGTCAAGTTTGACCAATTTGGGTGGATGTTTGGTTCAAGTCACACCTTAGGCAAGCCACACTAGGGCCTCACAAGACATACACACAAGAAGTGTGGCAAGATTTCCTTAGGCTTACCAATTTATGACTCTCATTTTAAAAAACTAACCTTAGGCAAGTGTGGCCTTGCAATGTTGTACGGCAAAGTGTGACATAGTTAGGCCTAGAACCAAACAGCCCCTCAGTGTAGCTACTACGGCACTCGAGAACTCGATGTAACTTAGTGGTGGTTGTAATTCAGGCTTTCGGCATGCAGGTGCATGGCTGCATGCTCACTGATCGATTGGCACATTCGGCCGACCTGAAACCTACCTGCACGTACGTCCCGGCGATTTCTGTCCATGTTCACCAACAGCGGCCTCAGTCTGTCAGCAAACAGAGGCAATAACTATGCTCTGCTCATCACTTGGCCAGGTCAGGTATAGTACTCCGTCAGGGAAAATGGGCCACTGTTGCTCAACTTATCAAGAAAAAGAGAAACAATCTTTGTCTGCTCTGCACCCTGACCGATCGCTGATTAAGCAGTCTAGCTGGCATCAGAACGTGCGTATGAAAAAAAAGACCAGTCCTAGTTACTGCGTTGGGGGCATTATTATTGTCCCGATCATCATCGGCCGTATTGTAGATAAGGTGCTCGACGAAATGCGTCGTCTTGGGACTTGGGGCTTGTTTGTTCCGGTGAGACGCGTCGTCGTTGCTGCTCCATCCACGAACGATCGAGAAGCACCTCGATCAGCTACACTAAGAGCATCTACACCCGCACTAGACAAATTCGGTCTCTCAAACGCCCGCGTATGCGATCGGGCTTGTCCACGGACAGTGATGTCTCAAATTAGCTATTCTGCATCCGAGTCTCTCATATTTCAACCGTAGATCCATACAAAGCATGCAAATGAACCCTTACAAACTACATACTATGTACTACCCTAACTAATCTTGGTCGTCGGAGATGTTCACTACGTCGGTGCCGGGCACCGGGTGAACAGGCGCGCGGGAGGGCTTCAGCTCATCCTCCTCCAGCTCGACCTCATCTATGTAGGCGAACATCTCCTACTCCTCAGTGGCGTGCTGCGCCTCCATCTCCTACCGGTGATGGCGTCTGGCCTCCGCATCTGATTTCGAGCGGAGGGAATCGAGGATGGCCTGCTGCTCCGCCTGTAGATCCGCGTCGCCGGCGTCCCCCAGTCCTGCTCCTCCTCCTCCTCCTCTTCCAACTCCTTCTCCGGATCCACTGCATCCGGAGGTAACCCTGCGACGATTCGGCCTTCATGCCTTGCCCGGATAAGCTCAAGGAGCTGCAGACGGTGCTCCGGCGTTTGAAATGGGTAGCCCCTTATCCAGCGGCATGGGGGCATGGCTACTAGTGGTGTCGACGAGGAGTGGAAAGTGGTGGCCTCGATGGTGGACGGGCAAAGAAAAATGTGAAGGGGTAGAGTTTCCGTGCCGACGGTCGAATTAATTAGCCGGTCTAGACACTACGCGGCCCGCCGAAGCGGCGTCACACGGCGACATTGGCCCAATGGAGGAGACGAGCTTCAGACCACCGGGCCTTCGGACGATTCCGAGTGGGACCCCGGCGTCAATCCAACATGGTGGGCACGTGCGGGTGTCCCATATCCGTTCCATATTTGGGCTGGATATGAGGGGTGTCGGTCAGTTCGGGCGTTTGAGGCCTGTTTGAGACGTCCGACTGGATCAAAATTTTATGACCAGTCATTGACCGAGCGACCCGTCCGAGGGTTTAAGACGGGTTTGGAATGCCCGGCTGCAGATGATCTAATACTACTAGTGTCTGGTGAGGTGAAAGGTCGTGGCTGGATCACTCGGCCTGACTGCCCGAGATCTGCATGCTACTGTTAGGAAAAGAAGCACTGTTTGGCTAGGCTGTGGATATTGTATTCAGGCCACCACCCAAGCTGAACAGTGGCGCCTGCCAATCAACACACACATGCATGCAGACAAACAGAGCCCGATCGGACTGCCGCCTAATTTTGCCGTATGAAACGGGATTGTGTCGACGTGCTTTTGCGTCTCGCCACCCACATACACTGCAGTGCAGAGCGGCGCTAGAGAGAAGCATCTTTCGTGCACTCGACGAGCCATGGGTGACTTCTGATGAGATCCAGGCATTGTCACCCGATCGATGGGCCAAATCAACGACAGCTTCATGCTCTCACCAAATGCCTCTGATCACTTGCTGGTCAGGGTAGCTAGGGATGGCAGTAGCAAACAGTACGTATATAAAGGCACACTTTTCACTGGCATCTTCCGGGGGTGTGTTGGGGGCTTGAGCCAGTGCAATTTCCATTTCCTGAAAAAGGGAAACAAGCTTTTGCCGTCTTGCAGATCATAACATAGTGTGTGGCTAGTCTAGTGCTTTGTAACTAATACGATGCAATCAGCACCAGAACATGTTTTGAATTGTTTGATTCCACGGTTTTTTGAAATAGAATCTCCGATAAAGGTCGGAGCTCGAGAGGGGATGTCGTAGCGTTGCGGCCGCTAGAGAGGCTGGGGTACGGATCCAGAAGCAAGGTTGTCACTTCCGGTTTCAGAAACATTTCAGCACCGGCGATTTGCGTTTCAGTCAAAAGGCCAAAATATTCACTTCAATTCAATTAACTATTTGATTTTTTTAATTATTTTTGAAGAAAAATTGAATTCATGAGTATTACTATTTTTTAAAAAATATTTTGGCCAAAGGTAAATATATCAATGACTGCTGAAATTAATCAAATTCAGTGAAATTCATCAGAATCTCACTGAAAGTGAAAAACCATGTGAAGAAGTCACTGTCACACATCAGTGTGAAAACGATGTCCAATGTTTGGCCAGATCAGTACGGTATAGCTATTATTAGCATTTAGCATTACATGATAGGACACATGGGAGCGAGAAAGCTCGAGGTACGTACGTAGCACTCACTGACTATCTAGCTGGCTGGCGATTTGCAATCATCGAATAATTCAACTATCAATCGGAGGGGAACTTTTGGTCTATGGGGACATATGCACCCTATATGGGAATTTTTTTTAGTAATTCAACAAAAAGTCAAAAATTCCTGGAAATATTTTTGAAATAAACTTGACCTTCTATTGTACTCGTGAGAAAAAGAATCCACAAAAAAAATATCCCTTTGACTTCTTTTCAAAAAAGACAAATTTTTGGCTAATATAGTGTGAATAGTGACCTATAATAGCAAATAAATTTTGTCTTTTTTGCTGTGAGGTCAATTTTCGTTTTTTTTCTCGTCAAGATTTATATACCAGTGCAAAAGTAAGTCAAGTGTTTTGTCAAAATAGTTATTACCTATTTTGACTTTTTATTAAAATATTTTAAAAAAATCCCCATATAGGATGCATATACAACTAGGAACCAAAGTGTATTTCCCCTATCAACATCTACATATAATTCAATCAAGTATAGTACAGATATGCATGCGTGCTCTCAACAAACATAACACACCCTACACCTCTCGCCAAATCAAGCTGATGCCACCAATGGCATGGCAATGTTTCTTCCGTAAGCAATCGCATTACGCGCTCGCATGGTACGTAGACGATGATGATGCTTGCTCGCCAGCTAGCACTGGCCGCTCTGCTTATAGTTGACGGCGGAGAGGCCGACGAGCAGGTCGACGAAGGCGCCGACGATGAGGCCGTGGGTCTTCTTGCCGTTGGCGCGGAGGTACCACCCCAGCATCTCCTCCAGCCACCCCCAGTCGTCCTCGCAGCTGCCGCCGCTGCGGCTCAGCACCATCTCCTCCATGGACCGCCGGAAGTCGCCGTACGGGTCCGCGGAGTCGATGGCCAGCGCCGTCGCCCCACCGAACGCCGCCTGATCCGCGTCCGGCTTGCTCGTCGTCACGATGGATTTCGTCGCCTCGGGCTCGAAGAAGAGCCGGCTCGACGCTCGGATCTCGCGGATGACCGCCTCCTCGGCCTCGCGCGCCCGCGAGGGCTCCGGCTCTAGCGCCGCGGTGGAAGCCGAGGACGAGACCGTGGCGGAGAGGAAAGAGCTGTTGGCCGTGTCGTCGTCGCTGTCGCAGTAGGCCGGGTTCGTGATCACGCGAGTCGTCCTGCAGCAGTCCCGGCGAGCCGAAGAGGACGAAGCCTCCGCCTCCACGCTGCTGCGGCCGTCGAAGGACGTCGTCCTGGCCTGCGCGCAGGAGGGCCATTGCCACGAGGCGGCCATGCTGCCGGAGGACGCTGCTGATATGGACGGAGGAGACGACAGGCTCCCAGCGGTGGCGTCCACACTGCCGCTGGTGAAGAAGAGGGAGGCGAGGGCGAGCTTCTTAACCATGGCTGCTGCTGCTTGTCACTTGTTATGATGTGCAGAGGATGATTGATCAATGGCGAGAGGGAGCTGACGGGGAGGGAGATGAGCTGAGATGGCCTTGCTTTTAAATGGAAAGGAGATGGATGTGTTTGTTGTGTGCGTGTGAGAAAGGCAAGGGAAGATGGGCGTCGTTGTTGTGTGAGTTGGGAGTCTCCTCTTGTCTGGCCCAATTGTATCCACGGTCTTGCATGGTAGCTGCCGAAAATCATATAATACTCTCTCCCTTTGTACTACTACAATTGTATCATTTTTTTCTTCAAAAGAAAGATGCCCCAAATGATGTCATATCACCCCCGATTCTGACAGGGTTGGGTCCACATATCAGTTAGAGGCACCGTGGGCCGTCGCAAAATTAGATCGGAAGGGTGGACTAGCACTTCTTAAGTGACACCTGGCCCGACCCGCCAAGGCCGGATCCGCCACACAACAAAACCCGCTGATGCACCCTGTCAAGGCTTAGCTAACCACACTGACCCATCCCTGTGGTGTTTCAAATCCCTATTTCTCTCTCGCTCGATGGGTTAGGAGCCTGTGAGATGATCTCGATCATTTGGTCCAACATGACCAAACCAATTGTGAAATTGCGAACGAGTGAGGCATGGCAAAACTCATGCTTAGACCGAGAGCGACCGTCGAATGCCACATAGAGCAAGCACGCCTATCCCGGGCAGACAACCAGAGGCCATGACGGCGGATGACGCACATGTAGGGGATTAGGCGATGCTAATAGCGCCATGGGCAACAACTGTGGTCAAGAAGCTCGCTTTCTTTCTCTCTAGGTCGATTTCCTTGGTGGATAAGAGGTGGTCTGTGGTGGATGAAAGCTTCAAGAATAAGCTCAGCAACCCGTCAGAGCAGGTTAACCTGAGTTCTTTCTCCCCATTTACTCGTCGTCATTGTGGCGGTAGAAGAGGGGGGGGGGGGGGGGGTGGATCCATGGTCCGACCTAAACCTGGGCAAAAGTTACAAGCCCGACCTTCATTTTTCAAGCCCGAGCCCGAAGCCCGAAGCCCGAAATACTCCCTGATTTCAAGCCCGAGCCCGGTCCGAAATCAAGCCCGAAGCCCGAAAGCCCAGCCCAAAAAATAGAAAAAGAGAAGCCCGAGCCCGGCCCGAACTACCTTTTGGGATGCAAAACAAAGCCCGAGCCCGGCCCGGCCCGGCCCGGGTTTTTTGGGCCGGCCTGCCCATGCCTGGGTTTAATTAGTCCGACCTTCAGATCTAGCGTGCTGCAAGGTATGATGATGGCTTTGTTGCTTCTTCCACATCTTCTTTAGCTGCCTCAACCTTTGTCGTATAATATACGGATCAAACAAAGATATGTCTTTGAAGAAGGACATGGATGGCAAGGGTGGTTTGCTAGCCTTTGGACGATCTGTCAACTACTTCCTCCGTCCCACAATATAAGATCGATTTTCAAGCAGCGGCTTCAAAAATACTCGCTCCTCCCCACAATTTAAGATTGTTTTTCAAGCAGCTTGAAAAATGATCTTATATTGTGGGGAGGAGGGAGTATTTCGAAGCCCATGACTTCAACCTCCGTTGGTGAGGCCCTTCGCTCCTTCTCCGAAGGTAAGGGTTTGGTTAGAGATGGCGGTAAAGCATCACCGATAACGTCACTGGTTGATTTAGAATCCAATTGCTTTTCTTGCTTTCTCCCATGGGGCCCTGAATGTAGAATGGGAGGACATTTTATAATTTTTAATTTCTTTCACCTCCTTTGGGTAGTGCTCTACATCTTTGTTATAATAAAGTTGGCTCTAGGACCTTATCGTCCCTTCCCCTGTTAAAAGGAAAAGGAAAAACCACTTCCCAAAACATATCTGAGCATATGGTTAACAAGTGTCTAGCCAACATATTTTAAAGCGACAATGCTGGTCAAACTTTTCAAATCTTGACTCGAAGACATGTCTGAGACATTAAAAAAAATTAGTACCCAAAGAAATTAGTTTGTATCTTTTTTTAATAAAGACATCCAAAGGTTATCTTAGGTCAAATTAATGTAAGGAAAATAAAACCGATACAATGGACAGATAATTGAACATAGAGCGACGAGTAAAACATTACATTGAAAATCGTATTAGCCTTCTTCTTTCTTTGATTCTATGTTGTCCGCTGAAAATAAAAATTGCTCTGAATCTACATCAAAGGAAAGGGACACGTGCAAACGTCCTCAGCATATCAGGAATTTGAAGACCGCAAAACCACTCACTCCTTGAGACCAGATCTATAAATCTTTGAAGGAACAGGAAGAAGATGTCGAAGTTGCCGCACCAATAGCTAGTCAATAGCTCTTCTTGAAAGACAGGCGAACTTCCAAGATCTCAAGGGAATTAACATATCTAAGGGCACAAACTCACACATGCCCTTCGTCGACGCCACATCGGACGTTGTCAAGATAGGGAGATACCTAATTCCAACATGCCCTTGCCGCCACCATCTTGTTGACATCACCATAGAAACAAAAACCAAAGGAAAGGAACACGAGAGAGACGGGTCCCCACTCCTCCTACCACCAACGAGGCTGCCGCACGTGGAAGAAGTAGAGCACCGAGGCGGTGACATGTAAGGAAGTTGTGTCAGCGGCGACGACGTGTAAGGAAGTTGTGCCAGCGGCGGCTAGGGTTGGGAGTCTAAGGCTGGTAGTTTGTACTTGGCAGTTGGCATCCCGCTTGTACTACCTATTTAGCATTTAATATAGGACCGTGGTATAAACATGTTGGGATTTATTTTATAGAATCGGTCGACATCTTCTCCGAGCGTTTTCTTCCGTTCCCCTCGGCGGCTAGAGAAAACTCTCCATGCTAGACTTCCTCGACGAGCTTGTGGAATTCCATCCCCTCTGCCTACCGCTCCAGCAGCTGGTGACGGGGACGTGAATCCTGGTGTAGTGCTCCGGCCAGTAGTTGAGGATAAGGTTTTTTAGTCCTTGTAAGTGTGCCGCTTAGGCGGATGGCAACACTTCTACTTTGGGTTTGTCTATGAGCTTCAATCCTCCTTGAGTTCGTCTATCTGCATGTGTTGACGGAGCTTCGACGTAGATTCCTACCATCTCCTTGGGGTGGCAAGGTTAGTGTTTCTCATTTTGCGTGTGCGACGGTGAGATTTTGTGTCGGGTGCTTCAGATCTATTTAATGGTGCGATTTAAGGGTCCTTAGGTGCTCGTGTATGAAGCCTTCCCGGTTGTCGTCGACAAGGTCAAGCCGGCGCCTTCACGGGAGCGGCAACAGTGATGCGTTGGTGACTCGTTCTCGCGACTGTAGTGGTTGTTCGGTAGTCTAGAAACCTTGATATAACTTAAATTACCTTTTAGGTGCTTTGAACTTCTACGGGAGATCTAAATCTTTCTAACACACAAAAAACAAGCTAGGATTTGACAAGACGGTGCCATTGTTCAATAACCACACGCGACAATACAAGCATTTCCACACTAATAAGATGTGGCCGAGAGACCAGACCAAGCAGTACTTGATGGATCATTTTTAATCACAACAGTACTTGATGGATCATTAGCAAGTCCTCGCTCCTGGTTATTTTATCCCTTATATCATCAGTCCATTGTTGTCTACCAACAATACTCCAAGAAAGAGCAGCGATGTTTCCTTCAAATCCTGCAGAACACGCTTGCCAGGATCTCACGTCATTTGAAAATTCTCACCTTGTGATATGAGATTCGGAGCTCTTCATGATTAGTCGTGTTGTGCCGGTGGTTCCGGCGGTGCACGAGGTAGGGGACATGGCACGGAACAGAATGCAAGGTCGCTTAACCACAATTATTTCGTGTATTTGTTCCTTGAGAAAGTACGGGGAACTTGCAAAGATCGATCCTACACCCTACTGCTTTATATCTGCCATGTCTCAAGACAGTTAAGCTGGTCAACGATCCTGACCTGCCCAACTACTGTAGCTCTCTTGGCAAAATGTTTCAGAGACAGTGTCTGACCTGACCAAGTGATCGACCCCACTGATCCAATTAGGTAGCATTGACTAATCTATCTCCAGCAGTCATGCATAGTAGTAACAGCATGGTTCATCTCGCCGAGTGTTATTTAGCCGGGGGAGTAAGTAGCCATGGCACCCCGAGTGTAATTTCCTCTGTCTGAGTAGCAGAAGCGGCAAGGAATCAAAGGCAAACGTCTCTCGGTTTCAGCTTGGTGGTTTTCGTTATTGTCTTCTGCTTAATTAATTGATGAGCCAAATCTTTTATCTCTGTTTCGAAAAGGCAAACTTTTCATAAGAACAAAAATCTCAATCCAATCTCATTGCCTTGAAGTGATATCAAGGCTGATGATAAAGGAGCCATGGTGGCAATTTCAAAAATAAAATTCTTCAGGCTGATGATAAAGGAGCCCACTTGATTAGCTAGATGATCCTCCTAGCTATGATTGATGATGTAAGTTTGATTTAAGTAATAAAGGAGCCATGGTGGCAATTTCAAAAATAAAATAAAATAAGACTTTGTGTCTCTGACTAGGCCTCCTGCCCATTAAATCAATGGGAATGATAAATCTCAAACGTTCGGATTTTAAGCATGGCAATCAAAACATTTTTCATGGCAACTTTAGTTCACGCGAGGTTGATAAACATGGCAATTTTCTGAAAAAAAATAACAAACTGGGACAAAGTTGTCATGTTTGAACAACTAAAGTTGCCACATCAAATCAACTAAAGTTCGGCGTGACATGCTTAAAATCCGAATGTTCAGGATTTATCGATGTCCTAAATCTCAATTACAAAATTGAGATCTGATGGTTGTTTTTGTCTTTGAATATTTCTATAGCCTGCCCTATTAAATCTGAATCATACAATTGAGATCAAATAATTATTTTCATTAGAGCATCGTATGGTAGGAAATCCATCGGTGCTGCCGGGAGCGTGCACTCCTACGCGCAAAAATCATTTTTGGAATGCCAAAAAAATCCAAGAAAATTTCTATGTGTTCTTTGTCACGTCCAAATGCTACATAAAAATTTGTAGGCGAAAAGATTGAACATTTTGGCATGTGCAAAAAAAAAAACAAATGTTACCCCAAAATGTCGTCCTTAATTTTGTTTTTTTTACCAGCGAAACACGCTGCTCCGTTTCGCATGAAAATTTTCAAGTATGCTTACGACACTAACAAAAACGTCTACAAAAGAATTCAAATTTTTGAAAACATTTACTATTTATTTTTTTAGTATTCACGTGGGAGCACATGCTCCCGGGAGCCAAAACGTGCTTCTAATTAATTACCCCTGTTCCTAAATATAAGTCTTTGCAGAGATTCCACTATGAACCACATACGAATGTATATAGATGCATTTTGCAGTGTAGATTCACTCATTTTACTCCGTATGTGGTTTATAATGAAATTCCTACAAAAATTTATATTTAGAAATAGAGGGAGTACTGGAGTAAATATAAAGTACGCCTCGGTAAAGATATATAAGAGCGTTTAAGTAGCGATCTAAACTTTTTTAGGGAGGGAGTACTTATAAGATTGCATTACGTGTTTTTATTCATGCAGGCATGCAAGCATTAGCGAGGTTGTCCATATCGTCATCACTGCTCGGGTACTGCAGATAAGATGCTCGACGAAATGCCTCGTCTCTCTCCGGCCTCAGTGGTTCCAACGAAATGCCTCGGCGTTGCTCTTCGATCCAGCAGCACACCTCGCTCAATCAGCTGCACGCACGCACCAGTGGTGGTGAGGTGAAAGATCATTGCTGGATCAATCGATGAGCTTGAGATGTGGATGAAGCACTGTTGGGCTAGGCTGTGGCCACCCAAACAGTGGCGTCGATCGCCCCACACATGCATGCAGACAAAAACAGACCTGATCGGATGGCCTAATTTCGCTGTACGAAATGGGATTGTGTCGACGTGTTTTTGCGTCTCGCCACCCACATATACTACCGCAGTGCAGTCCAGAGCGCGCGGCATCTTTCGTGCGCTCGACGAGCCATGGGCTGAAGATCTTGCTGAAATCCAAGGCTTATTTTCTTTTCTTTTCCTTGGGCTGGTCACCGGATGAGGCAAATCAACCAATGCAACGCATTCGTTACTAGTAGCAAGTAAGTAATCGATGTAGTGTGACTATACTGTTTTTCTTAAGACCAAATTTGATGTAAAACGACTACTAGCTAGTACGTACTTGTTCATGCTGTGTGTCTCAGACCTAATACGGCCTGACACTAGTGGCACTGTGGCAGAGATGGATCCATTGGACATTTTGGCTTGGCTTGGCCCCCAAGGACTCGAGAGACCTATCTGTATGCCCCGCAGCAGCTTCGCGCTCCCACCAAATGGCTCTATGCTCACTTTGTTCAGCGGACAGCAACAGCAAACAGTATAGCACTCCACTTTTCACCGGCATTTCCAGGGAAAGGAAGGGCAGGTGCAATCATCAAATAATTGATTGAACAGTCAACGTCTCATAATTTAATCAAGTACGTATACTACACAGTACACACACGCATACACCTCTCGCTCGACTCGATCGAATTGCTGATGCCACCAATGGACGATGGCACGGCGTCGCACAATTTTCTTTTTTCCGTTAGCAATAGCAATCGCATTGCACGCACGCACGCACGCATGGTAGATGACCAACTGACGATGATCCTAGCTAGCACCGGCCGCTCTGCTTGTTGTTGACGGCGGAGAGGCCGACGAGCAGGTCGACGAAGGCGCCGACGATGAGGCCGTGGGTCTTCTTGCCGTTGGCGCGGAGGTACCACCCCAGCATCTCCTCCAGCCACCCCCAGTCGTCGTCCCCGCCGCGGCTCAGCACCATCTCCTCCATGGACCGCCGGAAGTCGCCGTACGGGTCCGCCGAGTCGATGGCCAGCGCCGTCGCCCCGCCGAACGCCGCCTTGCTCGCCGTCACGATGGATTTCGTCGCCTCGGGCTCGAAGAAGAGCCGGCTCGACGCCCGGATCCCGCGGATGACCGCCTCCTCGACCCAGGGCTCCGGCTCCGGCGCCGTGGTGGAAGCCGAGGAGGAGGCGGTGGCGGAGACGAAGGAGCTGTCGGCCGTGTCGTCGTCGCAGTAGGCCGGGTTCGTGATCACGCGGGTCGTCCTGCAGCCGTCCCGGCGCGCCCACGCCGACGACGACGCCTCCGCCTCCACGCTGCTGCGGCCGTCGAAGGACGCGGTCCTGGCCTGCGCGCAGGAGGGCCATTGCCACGAGGCGGCCGTGCTGCCGTTGGACACGGCGGAAACGGACGGCGAAGGAGAGTAGGGAGGCGATAGGCTCCCGGCGGCGGCGGAATCGACGCTGCCGCCAGCAAAGAAGAGGGAGGCGAGGGCGAGCTTCTTGCCCATGGCTGCTGCTGCTGCTGCTGCTTGTCACTTCTTATGGCGTGCTGAGGATGATTAATGGCGATGGAGCTGATGCGGACGGAGCTGAGTGAGATGGGCTCGTTTTAATAAGGGAAGGAGATGGATGGAGAGGATGCGTTTGGTGTGAGCACGGCAAGGGAAGATGGGCGTGGCGGTGGCTGTCGTTGTTGTGTGAGTTGGGAGTCTCCTCCTGTCTGGCCAGCCGTGATCGATCCACCTTACATATATCACAGCTTGGACGATGACTATTGGTGCCCACCGGTTGGCCCAAATCTATATACTTTATCACGGTGTTGCATGGTTGCTGCCAAAAAGCATGCACGTACATACTCTCTCCTTTTGTATATGCATAGAAAAATCAAATCCTCTACCAAATTTTGCCCTTAAGTTGTTTTGAGGGGTCATTTTGCCCTTAAGTTGTAGCCCTGTTTTCTGATAATGTTGGGTTCACACGTCACACAGACGGTAGGACGGACGTCAAACCAGTCAAAAGCAAAGTAGAATCATTGGTATCACCCGCCCCGCAACCGAACCCGTCTCACGCCCATGAGGTTTAGCTAACCAGAGGGGGCCGCCAAAAACCCTATGCAGTTTAACTACCAAATCTACCCATCCCGTGCCGAATCATCCCGTTCATCTCCGGGTAGATAGGCTTATACTCGGTCCTTCTAGACCAAACCAACGGAACGAGTGCGGATGGGTGAGGTTGGGCATCACTGATGCTTGCAGGTCGGACATGTTTGCGGGATGCCACAAAGGAAGTCGATGATAGTGGTTTATATATCGTGAACGGGATATTTCATGCATGGATCCACTATCCGTGGTTGCTTTGATATTCGGCTACTTTTTGGTTGTTGTCAAAATTTATTTTGTTTCAAAATATTTCGTTTGGTTTTTCTTTCTTAGCGAGTATCATCATGTTTCATTGTGTATATCAATAAAAAGAACGCACTTATTTTGGATACACGATGATACATTAAGATACACTTTGGAACATGAAGAAAAACTCAATGTAGCGCTTTGAAACAAGACAAATTCTGAAACAGTCCCAAAAATAGCATGAATCTCAAAGCAACCACGGGCGGTGGCTCCATGCATGAGATATCCTGTGCATGATAGAATGGTTTTCTCCGAAGTTGACTCACCTGCAACGGATTTGGCAAGACCGTTTTCTTACAAGTGTTTTCCGCAGACTTGCAATTTTCATATATTATTTGGATGATTTATTTACGCCTTTTGCTGGAGTGAGGCAATCTATCCTCTAGGCTCCATATGCAAGTTAAGGGCTTCGCCTCTCGTTGGTGAACTGCTCCGGTGGCCGGTGGCAGGGAGGGGAATCCGGTGCATCGGCCCGGCTAGCATTTTAAGTTAGTTTTTTTGTTCTCACAGGCGCAATGCTTAGCTGGATGGCAGCACTGCTTCTTCGAGTTGGTCTTCCAGGTTCCGATCCTCCTCAATCCGTCCATTTGGATGCAGTCGATAGAGCTCCGGCATAGATTCCTTCCGTCTTATTAGGGTGATGAGGTTACGTTTTCTTGCCTTACATGTGGTATGACAAGATATGATGTCGGGTCTTCGGGTCGATTCATGTGTTCAACGGCGACGACTACGACTCCAAGGGTGCTATTACTTAGAGGCACATGCACGAAGACTTCACGGTTGTCATCGACAAGGTCGGGCCGGCTCTGGTAGGGAAGCGACGGCAATGACACGTCGGCGACTCGTTCTGCCGTCTTTAGTAGTCACTCGGTAGTCCAGAGACCCCGATGTAATTTTTACTTTGTTTTAGTGCTTTGTACCTATGGTGAACTTTTATAATAGATTCAGAACCTTTTCGAGAAAATGGGTTTAAGCTTTCAATCTGACAACATCAACAGTAAAATTTTCCTGACTTTACCGTGCGCTCGATAAGACATGAATCTAGTGAACGGGCAGTCTCTACTCAGTTCGGTTTATAAGTCAGGCACATGTTTTTAGGTCTTCAGTAATACAAGAGAAATATGGAGCCTATCCGCCTTGTCTCCTATCCGCCTTGTCTCCTGTAACCTTAGGCCTATGGAGGCCTGATGGATCCCGAGTCTTCCCAGGGACTTCATTTTTAGTTCTCTTTTTAAATTTGGTTGCGGTTTATGTCCTACTCCGGATGGCGAGGTGGTGGCCGTGACTCTCTAAAGACGGAATAAGGTTCTCCTCGCCTAACCTCCATCTCGGTGGTGTGTCTAATGTCACCGAAGGCGTGCGGCGGTGTGTCTCCGACAGACCTCGAGGGATCCGGTCGGTATTAGTCTTTGGTGGATTCGTTTAGATCCAGTCTTTGTTAGTCTGTGTTTGTTGTCTACAAACTAAATCCTTCCGATTTATGGTTCTCTTCATCGGCGACAGCTGTTGTTCTGATGCGCTGGTTCTGTGGGCCCTTAGCATGACGACCTCCCGACTGTTTACTAGGTACAATATGGTTTGCTGGCTACGATGAGGGAGGGCCGTCGCAGCCGACCCACATTTGGCTTGCTTTAGTCCTTGTAGTCGTGGCTAGGTGGTCCATGGACCTGGATGTAATCTATGTTACTTCTTATTTTCTTTGTACTCCTGGGCAGTCATTGAATAAATTGGAAAATAAATGAGTAATATATGGCCCAGAGACCAGGCCAAACAGTACGTGCGTACTTGATGGATTTTATTAATCACGACAGTACTTGACGGATCATTAGAAACTCGGCGCTCCTGATTTGTTATCCCATCCCTCCCTACATCATCAGTCCATGCATTCTTGTCTAGCAACAACCATACTGCACCCGGGGAAGAAAGAGCAGCGCTGTTTCCTCCAAATCCTGCGAAACACGCTTGTCGAGGATCTCACGTCATTTGAAAACTCTCTCCTTGTGATCTGAGATTCGGAGCTCTCCATGATTGGTCGTGGTGTGCCGGCGTCGCATCACAGCGCACTGTTGGTTTCGGCTGTCGACGACGGTGCACGAGGCGGCCGGGGGACAGAATGCAAGCTCGCTTAACCACAATTATTATTATTTTGTGTACTCTGTTCCTTGAGAAATTGTACGTATGGGGAACCTTCAAAGATGTTTCAGAGACGTACGGTGTCTGACCTGACCAAGGGAGCGTCCCAACTGATGCAGTTAGGCAGCAATGACCAATCAATCCCCAATAATCATGTTTACAGGCAAGAACTCAACTCTCGATTGCTTCATTCCCTTTGCATTGCCAGGCTGCTCGCCCTTCCTTCTCTTCTCTGCGTCTTGTTCTTGTCGACAACAAACTAAAGGAAGGAAAAGCGCTCTCTCTCTCTCTTCACATGGCCTCTTTCAGATCTAGTAATGGCTATCTCTCATTCATCACTCACTCATGTCTTCATCACGTCAGGTACGGCACAGCAAAAGGGCCTCTCAACCGAGAAACCTGTGACACTTTTCAATGCCACTTTCTCGAGGTATCTCGTATCTATCCACATCTGTCTAGGCACGTAGCTGGCCGGCCGGCCGGCGGTATCAAGTAATCCTCTTGCACGGATCACGTTCCGCACGAGACGTTTCCAGGAATTCAGGTCCAACATGGGCTCACGTTCTGCGAGAGCTGCATGCAAAGAGCACCCGGGCACAAGCACCCTTCAGACAAGCAGTGAGCGAGAGCTGCATGCTTTTGCTTCGGTGCCGTGGAAATGCAGCAATATCTTATCCTCCGGATCTTCTGGTTACGATAAAAAACATCTGCAAATAATTGATCTATCTAGCAAGAAAGATCGGGCGTACATGCATGTATCATGATCAGGAGATCTCCTTCAGTTTCAGCCTGATGCCGATATGTCCTTGCAGTAAAAAAAGGTCTGCTAACTAACCTGCTCATGTACTTGCCTGGTAGATTGGATTGTACTGGTTGTTTCTGAGTGCTGTGTGTGGCCGTGCTAGCTTCGCACTCAGTGGTGAACTGTTTTTTTTTTTTTTTGAAACGGAGGCAAAAGCTTTGCCTCATCCATTAAATAAGAGAGAATAGAGTTTGGTACAAGTCACTCAATACACGGCATGCCATCACTCTCGCGAAATAATGGACCTTAATTTTTTGGCACCGGCGATGACCCAAAGGTTAGCCTCGGTCTCTATGGAGGCAAGCAAAATAGTTTGAGGAGCGCTCTTGTGCTTGAAGACCCTTGCGTTTCGCTCGTTCCAGACAGTCCACGAAACAAGCATGGTGAGGGACGCCTTAGCTTGGCGGTTTGGAGTGGCGTTGCCGCAGGTACTTGCCCACCAAGCCTCAACTGAGTCGAACAGGGGCCAACCGTTGATGTGAAGACCGAGAATATGGTATTTGTCAATGATCAAAGACCAAAGCCTTCGTGTGTAACGGCATTTGTAGAAGAGGTGAGGCCCACATTCCTGCACTTCATACAGAGTAGGCAGAGACCACAGTTTGGGCCACCCACGTTGCCAACATGTAAACTGTAGAGCTCTGAAGAGAAGAGCTCTGCCTATTGGCTGAAAGAAAGCCTGTGAACATGTACATGCAGCTGTTTGCACTTTGCAATAGTATTACTGACAGCTTTTCTCGCAAAAAAAAAAGTATCACTGGCAGTTTAGATCCTACATGAACACGTACGTACACCACTTGACATGAGTGGTCAGCTATCTCAAAAACAAAAAACAATGAACACGTACGGTACACATGCGAGATGGAAGGCATGGACACCTCAAGACCTTATGCACATGTTTTACTTTCTCATATAACCGTTAGACCTTTCAACCTGAGCATTGATAGTTGTGGATGACACTAGGAGAGTTGAGACAATTTTCGTTGATTTATTTCTCACACAATGCCATGCCAACCTGAGGGGTTGGGGATACATATTTATAGGCTGCTAGCCAACCAAGCATATACTAAGATGCTGCTAAGATGCCAGTCTAAGATGCTAGTCTAAGATGCTAACTGACAGTCCTTGATGGTCAAGAACAGAACTCTATCCTAACAGCCACAAGGACCATGTGCTGCAGCCCCACAAAGACCCTAGTACACAGACTTATCCATCATTCTCCCCCTAAGTCTTGTACGTCGTTTTGTGGGAGGGTTGAATCATCCCGATCCTGGAGCAAAGTTCGAGGAACTTGATCCTCCCAAGAGGCTTGGTGAGCAGGTCTGCGAGCTGGTCCGTGGTGTTGATGTAGCTCGCCTCGATGCTCCCTTCTTCCACACAGCTGCGGATGAAGTGGTACCTCAGTCGGATGTGCTTGCTTCGTTCGTGAAAAACGGGGTTCTTGGCCAGGGCCAGGGCGGACTTGCTGTCCACCAGGAGCTGCACCGTTCTGGTGTCTTGAACGAGAAGATCACCAAGCAGTCGAGCGAGCCAGGGCGCCTGAGTGCAGGCGGTGGAGGCCGCTATGTACTCAGCCTCACAGCTGGACAGGGCCACCACCTGCTGCTTGACCGATTGCCAGCTCACGAGACACTTGCCGAGGAAGAAGAGGATCCCGCTCGTGCTCTTGCTGGTGTCGATGTCGCCGGCGTGGTCGCTGTCGCTGTATCCGACGAAGCGTGCCGCCCCCGGACACCTAGGGTAGTGGAGGTCGTGGTCGAGGGTCCTTGCTACGTAGCGGACGATCCTCTTCACTGCCTGTTGGTGTTCCGTCCTCGGTCGCTCCATGAACCGACTGACATAGCCGATGGAGAATGCCAAGTCCGGCCGTGTGTGGGCGAGGTATCGAAGGCTCCCCTTCGGTACTGCATAGCATCCACTTTCTCCGTCATGCTGTCGCGGCTCAGTTTCAGCCTCTCTTCCATCGGAGTGAGAGCTGGGTGGCAGTCGGTGAGCCCAGCTAGCTCAACGATGCGCTTGGCGTAGGCGTACTGTCGAAGCGCGATCCCGGAGTGATCCTGGTGCACCTCAATCCCTAGATAAAAGGAGAGGAGCCCCAGATCACTCATCTGGAAGGTGGCCTTCATGTCTTCCTTGAACGCCGCCACCTCTGCATCTTTGGCGCCGGTGATCACCAAGTCGTCAACATAGACGCCCACCAGCAGGGCATTTCCTCCACTGCCCCGTCGGTAGATGGCCGCCTCATGCGGGCTTTGCTCGAAGCCCATCTTCTTCAGCGTGGAGTCCAGCTTGGCGTTCCACGCCCTAGGTGCCCGCCGTAGACCATAGAGAGCCTTGCGCAGGCGGAGTACCTTGCCCTCCTGGCCGGGGATCGCAAAACCCGGTGGCTGATGCATGTAGACTTCCTCCTTCAAGTCGTCGTTGAGGAATGTCGACTAGACATCCATGTGGTGGACACGCCAGCCCTCCTGGGCAGCCAGCGCAAGGAGAAGTCACACGGACTCCATCCGTGCCACGGGAGCGAAAGTGTCGTCGAAGTTGCCTCCTTCCTGCTGCAAGAAGCCTCGGGCCACCAAGCGAGCCTTGTGCTTGATGATGGCGCCGGCTCCATCCCTCTTCAGCTTGAACACCCACTTAAGGGTGATTGCGCGATGACCATGAGGGAGATCAGCGAGCTCCCAGGTGCGGTTTTGCTCGACCGCATCCATCTCCAACTGCATCGCGGCGCGCCATGCCGCGTCTCTCTTGGCCTCTGCAAAGGACCGTGGTTCACCGTCTTCACACACGAGCTGTAGCTGCGCCTCCAGGTCACGTGGCACCAGTCCCGGCACCGGCTGGTCGCCGGGCAGATTATCCATCGTACGGTACCGCAGCGGTTCGCCGTCATGCCACATGTTGATATGCTCCTCATCGTGAGTGAGCAGGGAAGCGAACTTCATCGGTTTGTGCTCTGCGTGAGCTGGTGCTGATGAAGACGAGCACGGAGTGGTGACCACCGGGGCTGGAGTATGCGGCGTCGCCGGTTGTGGTGTCGTCGGCGTAGCAGGCGCCGGAGTCGATGTAGTTTTGGGGGCCGGGGTAGACATGCCCGGCGAAGAGGAGCTGCTTGCTCCCCCAGCTTCCTTGAAGTAGGTGTACTCGACAATGAAGTCGTCATACGTCGGCGTCGAGCTATCGTCCACCGCCTTGTCCCATTGCCACCCTCGCCCTTCGTTGAACACGACGTCTCGCGCTGTGCGCACACGTCGTGTCTTTGGGTCGAGGATGCGGTAGGCCTTTGAGCCCTCCGCGCAGCAGATGAAGACTCCCGGAGTGCTCCTGTCGTCGAGCTTGCCGATGTGGCCGAGCTCCTTGGCGAACGCAAGGCAGCCAAAGACCCGCAAAATAGAGACCGCCGGCTTTCGCCCATGCCAGGCCTCGTACGGAGACCTGACGCCGAGTGCCTTAGTAGGAGAGTGGTTGAGGATGTAGACGGCCGTTAGCACCGCCTCTCCCTAGAAGACAGTCGGCATCCCTCTCTGCTTGAGGAGATCCCGAGCCATCCCCACAACCGTCTGGTTGCGCCGCTCGATGACGCCGTTTTGCTGCGGGTTGTACGACGCGGAGTAGTGGCGCTGGATGCCCTCATCGGCGCAGTACGACGCGAATTTAGCCGCCGTGAACTCGCCGCCATTGTCAGTGTGCAACACGCGCAATTTGCGACCGCTCTCCGCCTCCACACCAACTTGCGCGCGCCTGATGGCGTCCGCCGCTTCTCCCTTACTGCCGAGGATCATCACCCACATGTAGCGGGAGAGATCGTCGACGAGCAGCAGGAAGTAGCGTCGACCTCCTGGTGTGGCTGGCGTCACTGGGCTGCACAGGTCTCCGTGCATGAGCTCCAACTTCTCCTTGGCCCGAAAACTCGCCTGTTGAGGAAAGGGGAGTCGTCTCTGCTTCGTCAGCACGCAGATGTCGCAAAACTGCTCCACATGGTCGAGGCATGGCAGGCCTCGCACCATCTCCTTGGCACTTAGACGCTTCAGGGCCTCAAAATGAAGGTGCCCAAAGCACTCATGCCACTGCCACGCCTCGTCGTCCCAACGGACAGCGAGACAGACCGGTTGTGCCACCTGCACATCAAGGACGTAGAGTCGATTTTCACCTTTGGGCACCTTGGCGAGAAGGCGACGCTGGCGATCCCAGATGCGTAGGACCCCATGCTCAATCAGTACGCGTGAGCCGTTCTCATCGAGCTGTCCCAAGCTGATGATGGAGTTCCTTAGCGCGGGGATGTAGTAGACACCAGTGAGCAGCCGGTGCTCTCCCGTCTTGGTGGCGAAGATGACGGAGTCGACGCCCTTTATCTCTATAGCGGAGGTATCCCCGAACTTCACGGAGCCTCGCGCATCGGAGTTGAGCTCGGCGAAGAATTCCCTTCGACCGGTCATGTGGTGGGTGGCGCCGGTGTCGAGGCACCACCCTGTAGTCTTGTCCTTCCCGGAGCCATCGCCGAGAAGAGCGTGTGCTTTTGGCTCATCGAGGTGGATGAAAGCCTTTGCGACTGGAGTCGCTGAAGGTAGCTCAATTCTTGCATGCGCCATGGACAGAGCCGTCTCCTCCTCCTTCGCCTGTGCGACGTGAGTCTGGCCTTGTCGTGGTTGCTGACACTCATTGGCCCAATGGCCAAACCGGCCACAGTTGTGGCAACTGTTGTCTTGTCTCGGCTTGGGCTTGCCAGCGGCACCGTCCTTAGTGCCTCCGCGGGCGTCACCCTCGGCACGTCCTTGTGCCCTGCCCGGGGGGCCTCTTCGCGCCTTATGCTGCTTGCCACGCTTGCGGCCGCCCGTCGTGGAAGAAGGCTCCCCCTTCTTCCTGTCACCAAGGCTGGGATCCCACTGCTCCCGAGTTAGGAGCAGCTTCCCGCCGGTGGTGATGGGCCCCGAGGGAGGCTATGGCTCGTCGGTGTCGACGACCTTGAGGCGACCTATCGTCTCCTCGATCGTCATCGTGGAGTGGTCCAGCAACGACTCGATCGAGCGAGCCATTTGTTTGTACTTCTCGGGAATGCACGGAGAAAGCTTCTTGACAGCTCTCTCCTCGGTGTAGGTGGCATCGCCAAACTTCACCATCTTCTGCAGCAGTGTGTTGAGACGGAGAGCAAAGTCATCAACGTCCTCACCTGGCTTGAAGCCCAGGTTCTCCCACTCCTTACGAAGTGCCTGCAGGGTGGATTTGCGAGCACGATCGCTGCCGATGTGTGCTGCGGCGATGGCGTCCCAAGCCTCCTTGGCAGTCCGCTTGTTGGAAAGCGAGAACTGCATCTCAGGCGGGACCGCGGCGATGAGGGCGTCCAACGCCCGTCGATCCTCTAGGTGGTCGACGTTGCTGTCCTGGACCGCCTCCCACATGCGCCGTACCTGGAGCCTGACCTTCATGATCCCGGCCCACTCGACGTAGTTGGTTTTGGTGAGGGTAGACCACCCAACACTGGAACCAACGTCCTTGACCACAGTCCGGACCTCGTAGGGGCCACGGTCCTGGTCATTGCAGCCGCCGTCGTGGTGCACACCTGCACCTGGAGCGTGGGCGTGCTCGGCTGCCCACTACGCCGTCCGCTCTTGCGCCACTTTGGCACGATCTGCGTCGGCACCGTCGTCCGCAGCCGCGGAGCTGTTGGAGCTGCCAGAGCCGCCGCGGAGTGCCTTGGCATCCGCCCTAGCCTCACGTGCTGCTTCTGCTACTACTGCTGCTTCTACCTCCGCCCTGGCTGCTTCTTCCTCCACTCTGGCTGCAGCCAGCCTCGACACCCTTGTTGCCGCAACAGCTGCTGCTACAGCTGCTCGCTCATGCTCCTCTGCCACGGCGCGCTCGGCCTCCTGCCGACGCCATATGCTCGAGGTAGTCGTGTGTTGAGAGCGACCTGTAGACATGGCTTGCTACAATGGGGCTGTTGTGTGAAGAGGAGGCTGTTGACGAACTGCTGCTCGATAGTCCGGAGGGAGGGAGGTAACTAGAGGCAGACGGAGCAACTTCTACTACCGACTTAGGCTGCCCACAGGAAATGCTTAGGGTACAAGATAACCTGGCTCTGATACCACTTGTTAGACCTTTCAACCTGAGCATTGATAGTTGTGGATGACACTAAAAGAGTTGGGACAATTTTCGTTGGTTTATTTCTCACACAATGTCATGCCAACCTGAGGGGTTGGGGATACATATTTATAGGCTGCTAGCCAGCCAAGCATATGCTAAGATGCTGCTAAGATGCTAGTATAAGATGCTAGTCTAAGATGCTAGTCTAAGATGCTAACTGATACTCCTTGATGGTCAAGAACAGAACT
This sequence comes from Triticum aestivum, assembly GCF_018294505.1. Taxonomy (NCBI): domain Eukaryota; kingdom Viridiplantae; phylum Streptophyta; class Magnoliopsida; order Poales; family Poaceae; genus Triticum; species Triticum aestivum. The sequence goes on along the minus strand of NC_057798.1, from coordinate 795,280,925 downwards.
CTATCCTAACAGCCACAAGGACCATGTGCTGCAGCCCCACAATGACCCTAGTACACAGACTTATCCATCAATAACATAGTTTTATATTTGGTTGCAGAAAATGGGGTGTTTGTCTGAAAGTTTGTTTGAGTCACAACTTTGCGCGCCTTTCCTGGGCCGACAAGTTGAACTTTCAGTGTAACTTATTAGTAACTTTTGATGCATGGAACTAATTTCAGAAGAAATTTCTAGCCACACAAATTCAAAAGAATTCACTTGATTCAAAGCAAGGGGAGGACATTGATGCTTGAGAATCTGTCAAACAGGTTTTCCTGCAGTAGAACATGTCTGGCAGAAAAGCTAAGCCAGCTTTTGCAAGGACCATACATCAATTATAGATGGGCCACTGCACTCTGGAAACTAACTAACCCACTGTTGTGTTGTGGAGCATGCAGTCCTTAATTTGTACAGTTTCTCATCATCAGCGACAATAGTCCTGTCTGCCTACCTGCACAATGAAGTCACTGGTCCGTTTATATCACCTTGTTTGATTGGTTGCAGGCTTTATAGCAAGATTACAGGAAGGAAGGCACAATAAGTACAGTAGTACAACTAGCCGTGCCGCTAGATGAAATGATGAAACCTTACTGTTGTTTGCGAAGGAAATACTCCCTTTGATGAGATGAAATCTTCCTGTTGTAGTAGATTACAATCTGTTTTAAAGGGAGGCCAGATGATGAGATGCAATAATGCAGAGCATGTGCCTCACCAGTGTGATGTCCACTGTCAGGCAGCTACTACGATATGTAACCAGAGAGAGAGAGGGAGAGGGAGAGAGGGGGTTTGGGGGTGTGGAGAGAAGCATCAAATCTTATATTGCTTCTGAATATTATCTCAAATACAGGGGCATCAATTCTTGCTTCTGAATCTCGAATGGGTTTGATGCTGCTGCTGAAACTATTATCATTTTATTTCGCAAAAAAAGGGCACTATTATCATTTTATTTTAGGTGAGAGGACTGGCCAATATATGTTGTTTTCTTCAATGACATCATTGTTTTTCACTTTTGCTATTCTATTGGCATTGTCATGGGATGCATATATATATATATATATATATACTCACGCACTACTATCAGTCAGGCCGACTGGCTTCACTCGGTGTCACCGAAACATGTAACTGCTCTGCAGGGAGCTGTCCGAGTGTTCAGTGATACCAAAGCAAATCAATCAAGCTGTCCAAGGGGGGAACAAAACATATCGATATGCTTGGCTCGGTGGGATCGAATAGTAACGAATTGACCAGACCAAGACATAAATAAAAAGCTTTTGAGTTCAACCCTAGTCAGATCGGAGGCTCCGGACGCTCCTCGTTCAGAGGGACCGAATAGGAGCCTGTTCAAATTTTATGGTCAACAAGTAATGAATTTGAGACAAGGCATGAAATAGATAGCTAGGAAGGGTGCTTGGACATTCTTGTTCATCCAATTGGTCAAAAGGTCCAAGTAAACCAAGCAACAATTGGATGACCTCAAACGAGATAATATGCATATCAAGATACACTTAGCCAAAACAAGACATAGGAAAGTTAAATATGATTAAAACATGCACAACCAAACCTAACATCTATAAGACAATGGTCGGCAACAAAGTCACCTATATATGAGGTTATTGACTTAGGAGCTAGATGAGAACATTTGATCTTATGTCATACTCATCGTTTAAGCACAAATGGGGTTACCATTTTTAGATTAAACATTGATTTGTTCACGTCATTGGAGTTGCTTTAGATCAAGTCTGGAAGTAAAACCCCTCCTAAGTGTGAGATCCCCCAAAGTGGGATAAAACTAACATTGGGTCTATCATCGACGAATTCATGTAGTTATACTTGTTATGGAAGCTCAATGTTGATGATGACCATTAACACTTGGAAGCATTCTGTTAGACTTCTACCACTTTCAACCTACATGGGTTAATCTCACAGGGAACAAGAAGAATATCCAATACACATAGAGTGAAATAAATATATGACAAGATGTCCATGAATGCAATAATTACTTGGTTCCTTGCCATACCAACAAAGAGGGTTTGTGACTCCATGAATTAGTGCCTGATGTGGATGCAATTTGCACTAAATCCTTGCCATGAAAGAATATGAGGTTGTTTTGGGTTGTCTAGCAGAGGGGGTCCCTCATCCGTCAGCTGAGCGAAGTTGAGATGGCTACTGATGGTCTGCGGAATTGGCATCACGCTTTGAGGTGGCGCACGAAACGGGTGGAGGTGTGGGCAGCGTTGTCCGCGTGTGTTGCACCTCCTTGTGCGCCTTCGGAGTTTGGAGCACCGTCGTGACAGGGTTGTCAAACTGCGAGCCTGTAGATGGAGAGGATGAGGCCGACAGCAAGGTCACCTTGCGCACGTTGTCCACGTCCGCTTGGGTGTGTCTGGTCTGCTTCGAGAGGCTTTGGAGCTCGTGGGACACGTGATTATTGATGGCGGCTTGTGCCTCGGGGCGGTTCTCCGCCAACACCTTTTCCCCGTCGAACCGTGTGAGCATCTTCTCCATGAGGACCGTGAGATTTGTGGTGTGCTCCTCCATGCCAGCAATGATGTGCCACGTCTATACTGATGGCTTGGACGACACCTTTGCACCCACTCCGAGAAGATTGAACCCCACATAGGATTTTTATCGAGCTCCTAAGCGAACTCGCACCTGATGTGGTGGATGTTACCGATATGGCCAAGAGGATTGTGGGTGTGGCGGCACAAAGTTGTTGGCAGCGAAGAAAAATTTCTGACTTTGAGATACCAATTGTGACGACCGAATCGGAGAGGGATTGATCGCACAGAGAGAATCGAGGTGAGGAGAGGTAGACAACGAGGTGAGGTAGGAGAAGGATATGAGATTCAATTTTAGAATGTTTTTTCTCACACTGCTTTCTCTCTTCGTGGTTGATAGCTTAATACAAACACACACACACGCGCAACACACGCACGACCTGGGGCACAGGCGGACTAAGGCAACCCAATCATATGTGCCCAATAAATGTGACCATTTCATCCTTCTCTCTTAGTCTACTAGATCATTGGTGACACGTGTTGCTGCGTCCGTCAATTTTGGCAATAGAATGATGGGAATTTGTAGATATGTGTGCCATTTGGCCATAACTTTACCATTAAGCTCAAAAGTTAAACCTCAGTGTGTTTTAGAAATCACTTTACAATATATAGATCTAGATCAAGCAATGAGATATACCCAGGTAGAATATTTCAAACAACTGCTTCAAACAAATTTCAAACTTGTATAGCATTCTAACCTTTTTGCAAATAAAGTGCAAAATCAGTTTTATGGGACAACATGCATAAACACACAACACTGTTAAAAGACTAGAGGATGCAGTGCTATGGTGCAGCCCCAACAACTTGCTTGAAACCGCTTGGATCGTCAACCGTTATTGATGCATCATGACCAATGTTCACAATACAATTGGTGCCATATATCGATTGGGTGCCCAGTAGGGATAAATAGGCTAATTCCAATTAATTTGTCAATAAAATAGTTAATCAGCTGATTGAGATGCCGACTAACTTGCCAATATATGGAACAATGATCATGACACTGCGTAGCTGCTTCTGGTATAGTTGCCACAATAATTGATGGGCATGAGCTAGTCTGACGCAGATACCCGATGGCATAAATTTAAAAATTATTAGAAAATATTCATCAAATATAGTTCACATCCAGTCCTCATCTATGTAACCTAACACAATAACAACCCCAAGAGCGAGTCATGTATATCTTAAACTTGGAGAATCACTAATGCTGGTCAAAAGTTGAACGCAAAACATAGGATCCATAAAAGGGAGTCATGCTATGTCCTTGTCAAAGCAAGTTTAGCCTCCTTTGAATCAAATTGGGCACTTCCCAACTGAATGATAACGAATTAATAATTAACAATGGAGCAATACCAACAAAAGGAGGTGACATAAAAGAGAGAAAAGCCATGCCATAAGCAATTATGTCAATAGTTTTTTTTGTTTGTTTTTTGGGCAACAGACAACATATGATCACTCTATTCAGCTCCTCCAAGAAGTACAGAGTATTGCATCAACTCACGGTAAGGTTGAAATCATCAAACAAATTCGCCTTTAGCTCTAGTTTAGTGTTTGCAGCCTTCAAGTTATTGTTACCCTTCCTAGCTCATATTAGTGTGGTAAACTGGAAAAGTATCACATCAGCTAGACCATATACAGCTCCTCTAAAGAAGAATAAAAAAATGATAATATGCTTTTCATGTTGTGCATTTATAGTATAATTAGTTCAAAGATACATCATATGGCTCATCTTAAGTCTGTTGTGAATGCCGACTGTTAGGATTTTTACTATTGAGTTTTTCCTTATTTATTGTATAATTAGTTCGAAGAGACATCATATTAGATCACAGACAAAGTTGTGCTAGTTTGTCATCAAATTATCATGTTAATGAAGATTATGTACAAACTTATATCGGTTGTATTATCTCCTATTTTTTGTAGAAAAATATAAGCATGATTTGAGTGAAGTGGGATGATGGTTGCAATTATTAATTAGAAGCTAGCATAACAATTACATCATGACTTACAAGTACTAAATAATATTATATATCTAGTAAGTAAACACTATTTGGAACTAAGAAACAGAACAATTGGAAATAAACAACTTTGTAAAGGCAAGGTTTTAAGCCTATCAGCTAGTGGAAGAGATGATGGTGTTTTTTTATCATGCCTAGGACCTCTTGCTCGATCATTGTGGTGCCATGAAACGATCCCAGGCAGCAGGATAATCATAATGCAAGTTTCATCATCATAAACATTCTATTTGTAGCTGAACATTCTATTTTTATAGAAAAGTGAACATGGCAGGGACCACTTACATCGATGTTTTCAAATTCACTTGGAGTGAAAAATAGTACATTAGGCCTCCAGAAACATAGGGAAAACAATTAATGAGATCATTAGGCTGCACATGAGGCATAGCGTATGAGAGAATCACAATATAAGCATATGTTTATTTGTTTATTTGCCAAACTCTTATAAAATGAACCTTTTGTCTTGAGCAATCAACAAAAGTTGAACCAAGGAACAATAACTTATCCACAAAGTGGATTGCTGATAATACCACTATAAAGAATCCATAGTAAATAATATCATTGACTACAAAATTATGAGGACATTCTACTAAACCCTAAATACCAGATGGCCCGGATGACAGTTGCTTCAACCGGGATTGCAGTATAATAGATCCTAGTCACAAATATTTGTTTTAACTCTGGTTTGGGCTATTGGTCACAGCCTGCAAAGCATATGCTAGTATCATGGCACAATGTCATTAATGTAAATTAAAACTCCAGATCTTGCACATGATTTTTGGAGCATAGAAAAAATTAGGACATGATTGCATAAATGTAAATCGAAAGGATACCGAGCAGTGCTGCTAGAGGCTAGAAAAATTAGATTCATACGATATAATGCATTAGAAGAAAATTTAGAGAACATGCCCGATACTTCAATTCAGCTTTAAATATGCCTATCTTAGGACACACAATCTGACTCATAAGCATTCATATGATCTGAAAGTAGGAGATCAAAATGCTCTACTACTGCTCCGGTTCCACATCATCCATTGAAGAAAATACTAAGATCTTGCATGGCAATTTCACTTGACTACCAATACTAACCTGAACATTAGTCATGGAGATCAACAACTCTAGGATTCCTTGAGCCAGTCGAGCAGAACTGGTCGCCAATCCCTACACTGACAACCCTGCACCAAATTGGGAAGGAACAAAAAATGTAGCAAGAACTTAGAATTGATTAGTTCAAAGAAGAAAGGAAGGTGAACCAACATCAACAGAGAAGTCAATCGAGCTGAGTGGAGCTTGGACATTCCAGTTTAGCTAAGAAAATAAGAAATTTCATGGACAAACGGAGGAGAAGGGCCTCCTTCTGCATGGCTGATACTCCCTCGGCAGCGGGAAGCAATAACTCATCCTCAAGATCGCCAGCCTGGTGCTACTTCTTTTTGTCGCGCCTTACGGTCTTGTTCCTACAGAGGCAGCCTAGGACTCAGGCTCGACGACACCAAGGCGCCAACTGACTCAACTCTAGCACGAACTCAAAAATAGCACGCACCTTCAACATGAATGAGTTGCAAACTCTGCCAATCAATCCTACTACTACCATGGATTTCAGTGAGTACACGATGCAGAAAAAGGATTCTTCGTGAGCTCCTCCCCAAAGACTCTGCAAGGAACCAGTTAAGCAATCAGTCCAGCACGTCCATATAGGGACTCTTTGGGTAAGAAATCATAAGAACTCAGTAAAACTTGCAAGATTTTCATTTGGATTGAAATTTAGGTGCTCGCTTTTGACAACTTCAGGTTCTTGAAAAAAATTCTTCTATTATGATCATCTGCTGCTACAGAACATCTATAGAATAAACGGGTGGGCTCAGATGAACAACATGTCCAGCAGCCATGCGAACACCTCGAAGAGATGCATGAGTCCATCCGAAACAGAGGAGTACCCAACCAAATCGGCACAAAGCCAATATGATGTCAGCACTTACCTGCCAGTCGGGTGGTACTGCGAGGTTTGATATTGTGAGGCATGTGTGAGGATTCCAGATCAAAGCTTAGAGAAGGAAGACGACAGCTACTGGGCGAACATGGACACCTACCACACTTGGCATGGTCGAGCCTGAGGAGTTGGAAGAGGAGCATGGGGAGGACCTCAGCGGCGTACTGAGATGATGCCGGCGAAGGAGGAGGTAGACCTCGATGGTGAGGGACTGAGATGATTCCTCTTGGAGGGGAGATCTTGGTGGCGGCGGACCTTGACACGATCTGCTCCGTAGCGCGCTACCCATGGAAACGTAGCGTGATGTGGAGAGGAGCGGTCGGAGGAGACCTCGGGGAGGGGAAGGGGTCCCCATATTGAAGAGGAATGGGGATGGCGTGGAAGGGGTGGCGGCATGTCCAGGATCGCCACTGGCGAGCGACAGGATGAAAGGTCGCCGAGGACAACCACCCGCGTCAGCTCACCTCTCCCTCTCTCGCGGTGATTGATCGGTCGACCTCTTTCCCTAATGCTGGTGGATCGCGACTGAGTTAACTAGTTGGACCGAGAAAAAGGCCCGGGTAACCAAAGGGATTCTATTTTTTCATCCAGGGTAGCTGTCCTTTAGGACAGCCCAGGAACCAATCTGACGGCTGAAATCGTTTAAATCACGTGAATGGATGATCAGGAATGCCCAAATCGTGAGAGGGCTGGCATTTGGCGTTTTACTATCCTAAATTGCTAAGTAGGAGTAGGTGCAACAAAAACCCATCTTTCAGCTGGTCTAGCAGAATTAGGCAAACTTTTATAATTCTAAGTCAGTTACGTAAATATAAATTACTAACTTTTGCATAAAATGTTGCCAAAGTTGAGCCAAAAAATAATAGTTACAGTTATTATACTAAACATTTTTACCTTTTCAATTGATTGACATAACCTTTAAGCTATCTATATGACTCCACCACTAGTTACAAAGATATAATTGTTTTTCTATAGATCCTTATTTTTCAAACTTGTTGATATATTTTGAGTAAAAGAAACCTTTGCTAGAACTATAAGATTGTTCTTGGTTATAATTAAGTGTGATAGTCTTCTTAATTGAATCTGCATATTTCTCGGTATTTTTTCTCAAAAAGAAGGGAATGCCCTAGCATGTTTCTTATTTGAATTTTTAAAAAGATAATCACATTCCTCGCCTATTACTTCACTACACTTATATTTATCCTTATATGCGCTACCATCTAGTTTGGTACTCTATACCTTGTTAGCGTGTTACATGTACAAATAAATATCTTGATTGATATTTCCAAAGCGTATAACTATATATATTATTGTAAACAAATAATATATGGTGTTCATGTAAAGTTTGTCCTTGTTGAACTTGCTAATTTTTTGGTCTATATCTGTCAGAAAAATCGGGAGACATCAAAGGAAACAAACAAAAACGAGAGGCGGAAACCAACAATGGGCCGTCGAGCATTTGAGTCCGGCCATCAATTTTATGTTCCAAAATCAGAAATAGGCAGCCTCTTCCACACACGGGAGCTCCTATTCGACGCTCCAGGCGCCAGGGAAGCTCCCTGCCGCCCACGCGCAGGTGCTGGTAGGCCAGCCCATGTACACGTTCACATTTGAGAAAACAAACCAGGAAAATCACAAAGCAAAAAAATTCTTGAATTCAAAAAATTTCATGAATTTTGAAAAAAGTTCATGAACTTGAAAAAAGTTCATTAATTTGAAAAAAGGTCATCAAATTTGAAAAAAGTTCATTGAATTTGAAAAGCCATCATTTTCTAAAAAAACATAGATGTTCAAAAAGGTCCACCAATTTTGAAAACAAAATCATTGAATTTGAAAAAAGTTCATAGATTTTGAAAAAAAAATCATTGATTTTGAAAAAACTCATTGAATTTGAAGAAAAACATCATCGATTTTGCAGAACTTTCTGTAAAAATCATTGTTTCAAAAAATGTTTATCAATTTTGAAAAAGTTCAACAATTCTGTAAAACCTCACAAAATTTAAAATTTTCGTTATTTTGTAAGAAAAATCATCGATTTTGAAAAAAGTTCATGAAATTTAAGTAAAGAAAAAAATGAAAATGAAAAAGATAAAGATAAAACAGCTAAATGGACCGGCCCAGCTTGGAGGGCTTGAGGCGCCCATTTTCAAAATGCATAGCAACGGGCGCCTGTAGCGCCAAATAGGATGCCTTCACACACATCCTATTGAGTGGCAAGAACTAGGGGGCTGCATGCGTGCATGTCTAAATTCAGAGGCGATGGTAGCCGAAGCGGCAGGAAGTAGAGGCAAAGGCACGGGCGCATGGCGATCACAGATAAACTGACGCGCTCTCGATTGCTTCATTCCCTTTGCATTGCCAGCTTGCCGTCCCTTCTCTTCTCTGCATCTCGTCGACGGGAAAAACACTGTTCACATGGTTTCAGATCTAATGGCTATCTCTCGTTGATCGCTCACTCATGTCTTCGTCACGTCAGGTACGGCACAGCAAAACGGCTCTGAACCGAGAAACCTGTGACACTTTTCAATGGTACTTTCTCGAGGTAGGTGGCTGGCGGTATGAAGAAATCCTAAAGAAACTGTTGGATCTTCTTGCACAGATCACGTTCCGCACGAGACGTTTCCAGAAATTCAGGCACGACATGGGCTCACGTTCTGCAGATGCATATCAAATGGATACAGCAGTTAATATCTTACCCTCATGATCTTCTTGCTATTACCAAGAGAAAAATGAGCAGATAATTGATCTACCTGTCAGATCAGGTTTCCATGGATGTATCATGATCAGGAGATTTCGTTCAGTTTTAGCCTGATGTGATCTTCAGTACCATTTGCCGACATGTTCTTGCAGTAAAAAAAAGTCTGCTAACTAACCTGCTTATGTACTTGCCTACAGTACGACTGTAGGAGATTGGATTGTACTGGTTGTTTCTGAGTGGTGTGTGTGGCCGTGCTAGCTTGGCACTCAGTGGTGAACTGTTGCCTACATGTTAACTTGTAGACTTCTGAAGACAAGACCTACCTGTTGGCTGAAAGAAAGCCTGTGAACATGTACATGCAGCTGTTTGCACTTTGCAATAGTATTACGGACAGTTTAGATCTTGCAAGAGCACGTACGTACACATGCGAGACGGAGGCATCTTAGCACACCTCATGCACATGTTTCACATTCTCATATAACAAAGTCGTATATTTGGCTGCAGAAAGTTGGGTGTTTGTCTGCTCATGTTTGTTTGTGCCCATGTATACTAGAATACACCATGAAAAGATCCATAAATCGCATTGTGTTAAGATGATATCAATACATCCGACCACTACAGTGACACAATATCAAGACATAGTCGAGATGGTACAACCAATCTCTATCTCTACTACTTAAAAAGAACGTAAGGTTTCCATTTCACCTTTCTTCTCACCACCTCTTCGCCCAATCTTCCCCGTATAATAATGAATCACCTTAATTTACTTACCTTCTGGGTCAATTTCAATTTAACTTACTTACCAAACTTCTGATCAAAACATAAGGTAAATCACGGGTAGAATTTGATTAACATTTATGTACACAATCGCATACCATGGGCAGGTAAATCACTTCTGATCAAAATATAAGGTAAATCACGGGCATAATCTAATGGGCATTTATTCACACAATAGCATAATATGGGCAGGTAAACACAAGCTAACGTAATACAATATTTGTATCCCGTTGCTATGCATGTGCATTGTTCTAGTAAAGGATAAAAAAGAAGAAGAAACAAATAAAGTTGACACATCAAAACAACTTGCAACACACCAGCATCAACATAATCCACTATCCTGCCACTATAGGACGATGAGAAAGGTTCTCCGAAAACAATACCCCAAGAACATAACGACGCTTAAATGCCAACACGCCAGGATGTGTGTGCGACCTTTTGCGCCACGAATTGGCACTCACATTCCAAGCTGGGTTCAGCTCATCCGGCAGCATGTCAGCTATGTCTTCAAGGGCAGCTGCCACTCCGTCCACGGTCTCCGGATACAGCTCATCATAAGGGGCGACATGAAGCTTGGCCTTGCGTAGCACTTAATGGAGAACTATGACGCGTTGCCCGCTCATGGCAGCATGCACTACTGCGCCGACAACACCGGCCTGTTGTATCTTCAGGACCCCGTCTGTATCAGGATGGCGGGCCCGCAGCGGTTCGTCGTTGCGGAAAGCGCTACCACAAGCCGCGTCCTCACTATCGCTCTGTGCGCCATGCCACAACTCAGTTGGTAGCTATGATTCAGCCAACCTAGTCTTTTCATGATTTATTTGCATCCATCAGGTTCCTGCCAATTTCCCAGTTTGGGGAAACATCTAGGTTCTCTCAGCATGTTTTTCCTGTTACTCCGGTTTCTTTTTCTGTTTGTTTTTTCGTTCGTTTTTTCTGTTTCTTTTTTCTTTTCTTTTTTTGTTATTTTTCTAGATTTTCTCGTTCTCCCTTTTCCTATTTTAAAAAAATCAAACAAACTAACCAAAAATTGTTTGGATTTTTCAAAATATTTTTCTTTCTCCAAAACATGTTAAAAAATCATAAATTCTTCGCATTATTTGAATTTTGTTCACATTTTACAAAAAATGTTCATGCTTTCATTTTTTTGAATTAAAAAAATCATGTTTTCAAAATTCTGATTATTTTTTCTTCTTCCTTTCCTTTTTACTACTCCTATATCAATAAAATCATGAATTCAATTTTCAAAATTTGAAAAAATGTTCACATTTTCTAGAAAAGTCCCTGTTTTCAAAATTTTGTTCATCAAATTCAAAATTGTTCAGGAATTTCAAACTAGGTTTATCAAGTTCGTTCTTAAGTTTGAAAAGTGTTTGTGTTTTAAAAAAATCTGAATTTTCAAAGTGATCTTTCAGAGATTGTTCAGAATTTTTAAAAATGCTCCTGTTTTAAAATTTGTTGATAGATTTACTTTTTTGTATACTTGGAAAAATGCTCGCTTTCTTGAGAAATTATAAAAAAATTCAAAAATATTACTATTTTCAAATTTGTTCCAATTCAAAGAGGGTTCACATTTTCAAAAAAAAATCAGAACTTAAAATAAATTGTTTGTGTTTCTAAAAACATATACAGAATTTAAAAATATGTTCCCGTCTTCCAATTTTGTTAGAAATCCAAAACAATAAATGTTCAAAGAAGTTCAAAAAATTGCGTTGTTTAAAAAGTGTTTGCATTTTCAAACATTATTTTCTTTATAGAAAATTGTTCACAATTTTGCATGAAATGAAAAACTTTGACCGTGTTCGGATCTGCCAAGAGTTTTAATATTTGTCTTTGGTCATAGGACACTTACAATCGTCCAGGTCAACTGGCTAGCAACACTTGTACACACACCTGTGGCAAGAGTTATATTCCTGGACATGCCCCATGTTTTGGAAAATCGGGCTTAAGCCTAGACATTGTAGTGGGTTCTTCAACCATTTGTGCTTCTCATAATTGCCCGGAGCCATTAGTTCAGTGGTGAGCAGGGAGTCTAAGCATCGCGGCTTAGTGAGTTCAATTCCTCCCACTGTCTGAGCGGATAGGCCAGCCCAACGAGTAGTGGTTTCCCTTGCGGGGCATGCCTTCAGTGGACAGTTTGTGTTTTGATATTTTATGATTTTCGATTTTCTTTTCATTTATTATTTTTCTTTTTCTTATTTACGGTTTCACAGGTTATTATTTTTTATTTTTATTTTTCTTATTTATGGTTTCACAGGTTTATATTTTTAATTTTTCTTTTTATTTTTTAATACAAGTTTTACATTTCACTATAAATGTGGAATATCTTTTATGTATGTTAAAAAAAACAAATACATGAGAAATATTTTTTCCAAACAAACGTTGCGAAAATACACATTAAAGATTTTTTTTCTAAAATACACATTGAACATTTTGTAAATGGAATTCATTTTTTTACATCGGACAGTATTTATTTTCAATGTTGCTAACATATTTTTTGAAATTTTGAAATTATTTTAAATGCCAAATAAATTTTTTGAATGCCACGTATTTTTTTTTTGAATGCCAAGTATATTTTTTAAAACACCATGGAATATTTTAGAAACGGGTGACCATTTAGAAAAATGTCAATTACATTATTTAATGAAATGGCTCAATTGTGTAAAATAACACAACTATTTTTTTTACATTTTAAAGAGTCGCATGAACATAGTTTAAATGGGTGAAGATATTTGATGTCAGAAACAAATTTTCAATGTTACAACCGATTTTGCAAATTAAGGGACAAAAATCTTCATGAACATCTGTTTAAACTTGTCAATGGTTTTTAAAAGTCCCACACAATTTTGGAATTACCAGAACATTTAAAAAATATGTGAAACAACATTTAAATTTCCATTTATTTTTTAGTGCTCGGTGAAGATTTTAACACTAGGTAAAGATTACTTTCTTATATGCTTTGTTTGAATCAAACCTGACTGAAACGCTATAATCCAAGAGGTATATAACTCGCTTGATGCGAGAAATATGCACCTCAGGCCACTTGCGTACGTATGTATGGACCGGCCCAGCGTGTAACGGTTTTCCGGACTTGGCATGCCTTTAGCACACAGTTTCTTTCAAGTTTCCTGGACATTTTTTCATTTACACATTTTATAGTGTTTATTTTCTTTTCATTTATTAGTTTTTTCCTTATTTAATCTATTGCTTTATGCTTTTCATGGGTTTTTATTAAAAATTGGTTTAATTTTACTATATTCTGTTATTTTTTTCCTTTTCCCTTTATATTTTTGAAAGATATACCTACATTTTTAAAAAAATGTATAAATGTGGAATATTTTTATGCACCTTCAAAAAAAATTCAGATATATGAGAAATGTTTTAAATTGTATGTTAAAACATTTTTCTGAATAAATACTAAAAAGCATAAATATACATCGAACATTTATTAAATGGTATGAGACATGTTTTTACATTGCATAGTATTTTTTTAAAAATTTACAAACTTCTTTTAAATGGCATGTACATTTTTTTAATGGTACCAACCATTTTTTACATTGTATAAACTTTCTTTTAAATGTCCCTTTCCTTGGGAGGGGGAGGGGGGTCATTAAACCCGGGCAAACGTCGGGCCGGGCCGGGTTTCGGGCCGGGCTTGTAAAAGCCCGACCTTCATTTCTCAAGCCCGAGCCCGGCCCGAAGCCCGAAATACTCCTTGTTTTCAAGCCCGAGCCTGGTCCGAAATCAAGCCCGAAGCCCGAAAGCCCGGCCCGAACGCTATTTTTCAGTGTACGCACGTGCAAGCCCGGCCCGAAGCCTGAAAGCCCGGCCCAAAATACACGAAAAGTGAAGCCCGAGCCCGGCCCGAACTATCTTCCGGGCTGCAAAACAGGCCCGAGCCCGGCCCGAACGTCAAGCCCGACCCGGGCTGTCCATGCCTGGGTTTAGGGGTCATCCATAACGGGAATTGCCGGAATGTGGGAAACAGTTGGACTTGTGCGCCCCCTCAACTTTGCCAGCATGGTGATAATGTGGGGGGTCTTTCCTTCGGTGTTATGATTGAAAAGCACCTTGTCATATATTAATTAAATAAAATGCTTATTAAATAAAATGTTTACACTCGTTCATTACAGCATTCACCACATAGAGCGGGACACTATTAACAGGGAGACCGTCTGATATCTTATCAAACTAGATTTCCCAATCTGCTGGGCCACCACATTGGCCAACCGATTAATCTTAGAGAGCTTAAAATTATTGATAAGCTTTGTGATGCTCATTTCTTCCTTCTTCAAAGCAATCAAAGGGTGCATGTCGGGGTTATCTTTTGTAAGGATAGCAGCCATAAACGCTCAGTCGGTCTCTAAAATAATAGGGTTTTAAAAAGTGATACCTATACAAAAGCTGGCAAGTCATGTCGACGTTTTGAAAGTTTCTCCAGCGCTCAAGAAACCAAGTACAGACAAGTGGAGACCGCCAACTGAGGAGATGATTAAGATTAACTTGGACGGCTCTTTCATTCTAGGAGAAGGTCATGTTGGATAGGGTATTGTTGCACAGTCCTGTGATGGCGCCATCGTTAGTGCCCGGGCTGACAGACAAGATCATGTGAAGGATGCCTTTGCTATGTCACTTGCCACTGACTTGGTCATACTCCGGATGAAGTGTGAGTGTGAGACTGATTGGCAGCACCTGGTGGAGCCCCTGGATCTCCGGAGGGTCGATTCTTTACCGTATGCGGCCGTCATCGAGGGCACAAAGTTCCAACTGAAGATGTGGTTCTCTAAACATGTATTGGCCATTTGTATCATGCAAACCACCATGTGGAGTGGGAAACTGATGTACCAGCTCAAGCGGATGCTTGTGTCTCGGGGGATTTTCACAAACACCGTTAAGTTATGGCAATGCTTTATCTCAAAAAATAAATAAATAAGGGCTTCTACTTGAAGTGTTCCAGATTCATGACCTGCACACCTACCTTGGGTTGGACCCGGCTGTCCGAACCAAACCCGTGTTTAAAAAAGAAAGAACCAAACCCAAAGCAAACGCTTGCACCGGCCGCAACATCACCACCGTACTCTCATATACTACAAGCAAAAGGTTTGCAGATACTAAAAAAAAAAAGGTTTGCAAGTTTTACGCGTGTATCCCTCAGCCGGCCGGCGTGTGAATTTCATCACGCCGCGGGCGTCGCGGCGGTGCCGAAAACTTGATCCATTCCATTCAGGGCAAGAAGGTTTCCGCGGGCGTCGCGACGTGACGGCGTGATAACGAAACAGGGACACTAGAGGAAAGAAAGAGGTGCGCTGATGGACTGCCCCCTTGGCCATTTTGGCATGTGGAGTTCCACTACCACAGCTCTGTTCGCTTGGCCTGCCACTGCGACATCGACCAAAACCACTTTCAGAGCGAGAGTTAGTTGGGGTTGGGGAGGAGCTTATCCTTGAAGTGTTTCAGTTTCGGCGGCGTGTTCCAGCGGCGACCGCTAACCTTTTTCGCGCGAATCTCAACACGTCACGTCGCATGTGTCGAGTCTGATCCACCCATTAGACACGAGAAGCTCTTGGGATTTAACTGCCGTTGCTGCGATGCCGTCTCGGCTAATCTGTGACACGACAAGTTCTGAGTTCTGACGGCATATAAACACTACTACGTACGTAATTTTAGTTGCAACAAAAACTATTTCCTAATCCTACGGCTGTAGTACATTCTGTTGGAAATATGAGCAATTTACCGAATGATTTTATTAACAAAATTACAAGATAAAGCATGACTAAAATAGAAAATATAAAGAAAGTCATGCAATCTGACAGAGAGAAGGTAAACATCGTCTGCATATATGAACTTGAGCTAAACACATCAAGAACTGACATTAGAGGAAGTTGCTTATACGAAACAGAACCTAACATACGTAGGGCAGAAACTAGAGCCAAGAACTGTAGCAGGACTTCTAGCAGAAAGGAGAAGAACACGTACGACACAGCAGCAGCAGAAGCGCTGGACTTGGGGTCGGTGTCCTCGCCTGCCATGTCGTCGAGGAGGTCGTGGACGTCGGGGAAGAAGTTGTCGTCGACCGGATCGTCCGTGATGAAGCAGCCAGTAGTCGCGCTGGAAGGTGAAACGATGAGCGTGGCGTGGCGTGGCGGCGGAGGAGCGCGCATGGATGTCCCTCTTGTTTTCATGCTCATACAAGTGGGGAAGTAGTCTCCCTTATAAAGAGGTCCAACTTCTTCTAAACTAGCAATGTAGGACTAAACTTTAGTTCCACCTTTTTCCTTGCACAAATGAGTTACGTGGGCCTCTAGGATTTATTAGAAATTTTTAAAAACTGCTATTGAATTAGGCTCAAATAGACAAAAATTGCAGCATATTCCTGAATCCTGATGCAGTCGCGACGGAGCAGTCACTGGCCCAAGATTGAATGAAGCATGTGCACACTACTCAACTCTGAATGAACAGCCCTTTTGTCAGCAAGCATCCACCATGGGGACCGGCCGGCCGGCATGTGGATACAGTAGTACTAGTAGCCAGTTAATGTCCTTGGTCTGCATCTCTCTGCCAAACTGGCCTTCAACACCATTTCATTCAGAGCAAGCGCGCTAATAATTTAGCACGAGTATATCTACTACCACTATAAAAGGAAGAGAGAGGCAGATCCAAACAATCATACCCATCCATCATCAAGATCTAATGGCCCTTAATCGTTCTGTGTTTAACCCTACCAACCACGCAATAAGCCAGTACAATCCATCGCTAATCTGCCCGCAGTTAAAAAAAAGGTTGACCCGCACGACCGCACAACTGCCTCCTCCTCCTGTGCCATTCGCCTCCCGCACGATCTTCTCCTCCTCCTTCTCCCACGCCGTTCGTCTCCCTTCGCCGCCGTTAGCCGCACGAGCCTCACTGCCGCGCCCTTCGCCGCCTCCCGCAGCCGCGCCCTTCGCCGCCTCCCGCAGCCACGCCCTTCGTCGCCGCTCGCACCGCCGGAGCCATGGGAGCCACCACCAGGGCCGCGGGGTCGCCGCCGCGGGTTGCCGCCTCCCCGGCCACGGGAGTCGCCCCGCCGCGCCCTTCACCACCTCCCACGGCTACTCGAGGATGCGTTCCCGCAGTTGTCGTCGGCGTCAAGCTTGGAGGGGACGATCCCTCTTGACCCCCATCTACCTCGCCCTCGCGGCCCGTGTCCCTGCGGTCCTCTGGTCCTGCTCACAGGCCCCACATCTCCCCTTGAGACGAGACGAACCGCACCCGCCTAGGGTTTTTGCCACCATCGGAGAGAGGCGGGGAACAGAACCAGAGCGAGATGGTAGTGTGCTGGCGTTTCGATCTCTTTCTCAATTTGATCTCTACTCGAGCAATGTTTGTTAACTGCGTGGGTGTGGCTGATGTTCTGCTAATGATGATTTTGCAGGCCGGTAGGCTACTTGGGAAACTCCTCATCATGGGCGGCAGGGCCATGGTACAGCCGTATAGGCCTATGCCAAGCCATCATGAGTGAGTGCTTCCTCTGCCCTCTGTAAAAAAAATATTGGCTGCTTCCCCTGAAAATGTGATTCCTATAAAGTATTTGTTTGTCACTTGTTGCTAGGAAGGATAACTATAGTGGGAGAATTTTGCAACTCTTCTTAGATCTGAATATCTAGCTTACAATTGTCGTATGCAAAAGATGCTTCTTTTAATCCTTTTGAAAAATGTGTGGTGGTGAAATGATGGTAATAGGATTTATTTTAGGCTTGATGGGCATAGTCTGCACTCCGCAATACTGCACTGTTAAACTGAAAATGAGTGAAACCAGAAAGTTTTTTATCTTCCATGTTACTTGTGTTTGTTCTTGCCATGTATGATTATCATTTTGTATTGAAGGATGTACACTGAGGATTCATTTAGCAGCCTTAATAATCATTTGATTAAATGATTCAAAACTCAATTCATTTTTGCCCCATTAGGCCCATGAAGCCATGTGTTGATGCGCTCAACGAAATCCTTTCCCATGAGCTAGAGCTTCTTTTTTCTCTTCATCTACAAAATACAGTACATGGTTGTCCAAATATGCTGCAACTTTCTATAACAGAAATTTGCAGATGACAGAATTAAATTATTTAGATATAGCTGAGAAACCTTAATCAGTTTGACAAAATAATGGCATCTACAATAGTTCTGCCCAGTGAAATTAAGAACAATGCCTTTGAATTCTAACAATTTTCAATAGTTCTAATGTATGTTAACTTTATAAAATACTTCCTCTGTAAAGAAATATAAGAGCGTTTATATCTTAACCACTTTTAATTGATAGCCCTAAAAAATTCTTTCTATTGGGTGAAACACCATAGATTTCTGTGAGTGCTAATTGTGTACTGGTCAATTAGACTTAGTAAAGTAAAATATGATTCTGCAGTTAACTATGTCACCCTGTTAGTAATCCATACCAGTCCTGTAGGTAATCGGGTCATCACGCGCAAGAAGAACCTGAATATAGGATAAGCAGTGCATTGTGCAAAACTACAATCATCTATTTTTTAGCATAAGAAAAGTTTAAAGAGAACAATACTTGCTAATGGACAGTACTGCATGAGTGTTACATGCTACAAGTTTAGCGTAAGTATATGGACAGGAGTGCTCCAGAGTATCCCACTGTATTAAGAATTTTTACCCCTCCAATAAAAGATCTATTGGTGATAAATATTTCCTATTGAGACAAATCTTCTACTGTTCTTTTGTTGAATGCATATAAGGCACCCTGCAGCCTCTCTGCTTGGAAAATAAAGGTTCTGCTTGGTACACATGACATTAGACCTTTCAGCTCAAGTTAGAGATTTTCATGTGATGGTTCTGTATAGTATATTTTTTAGGGTGCTTCCTATTTGGATATGATGTGCTTTAATTGGATTGGCTAAAAAGATTAAATATTCCTCTAAATGCATTAGTTTTAATTTGTTTATTTAGTTGCAGTTGCAAAAAAGATCGAACATTCCCATAAATATGTTAGATCTCCTTTAATTTGCATTCACACAAAAATGTAGCCCAATAAAATCTCAACTATATATGTTTCAACCATATTATGCCAAGTTCTCATTCTTTTGATAGTTTCTAGGAGCACGGAGCAGAGGAGCGGAGGCCTGGGACGCAGCACGGGGCAGAGGAGCGATAGTGCGGCGGTTGCACAGGTGGAATGTTCGTGAGGACAAAGCGGTACAGATTTCTAGGGGCTAATTGGTGAGATTAATTAACTGTGCGCTTAATGTATGTTCGGAGGGGATTTTAACACCTTCCAAAACTATTAACATTTCTTAACATTCTGTCATGTTTAACGGGCAGACTTGCTTGCCTTTTGGAGTTGGTTAGCACTCCAAATGCGATATTTAATATCTTGCTACTGTACCATTGTTGTCAAGTTATATTCAAAAGTTTGACTCTGTTTGTTAGATCTTTCATACACCTTTTCACTTTACATCTTAAAACTAGCATAGAATGGGTACAAAATGGTTTGATGGAGAATGATATGTCATAAGAATAGGAAAGCAATATCATTTTTATCTAAAAGTGTTGCTTCTTGCAGGTATGAAGAAGTAACTCTACGAGAGAACATCATGGATATAGAGATGGAGCACCCATGCTTTTCATGGATTTTGATGAACAGCATGTCAATGTCAACCTAGATGATGATGACTTCTTCTGTACCGAGCATCGTCATCAAGGTATTTTTTTCCTGCACACCAAAATTAAAATATGTAGTGATGGATGAAAATGGAACCTAAGTTAAAATGTTATAGCTTGAAAAACACTTGTACGCACAAATAGTTTCTACTGGCGACCTCCATAAGTGAAGCACAAACCTTGGTTAATACGAGCTGACGGAAACCAATAGCTGGGATTTGTTGGAACCAGAAACTTCAACTTGTAATGTACTTTCACCATCAACTGCTAAGCCATTGATTTTTTAGTATTTATGCCCGAGCATTAGTTTTGTGTAGATTATATCGTTAGGTATAATTTTGCTTACAAACATGCTCTGAACTGAGATGTGTCCATCTGCCTGCAGCTCCAAGATCAATAGAGCAGACAGGTTAGAAGAAATAAGATTGACCTTGTGCAGAAAAGAAAATGAATTGTGCTAAGTTGCAATGATGTTGATGTGAGAAATTATTCATGACAAGTATCTCAAATACCCCAAATGTTAGTGTAATTAAAAGTGTTTCTTAGACTGCTGTGTTACATGTCTGTAATGTGATATGTTGAGATATAACAATTGTGGGTTGCCATATTTTCACGTGGAAGTTTATCTGGCGAAGCTCTGCGCTTCGTGTATGTGAGCTTTCCACCAGTATTAGTTGTATGTATATTCAAGTGTTGCACCAAGTATTATGCTCTCTTGCATTTACCCAATTGACAACTTGATGTTGGGTATTGTCAATGCAATGCTCTGCCCTGATCAATCAACTTGAATCAATACCTGGTGCAAACAAAATTCTTTCTGTGCATTTTAATTGTCTCGTATGTTTGTAATATTAGTGGAGACGTGCGTTTGCACGTGCAAACTTACTAGTTTAGATAGGAGTAGATAGATCCACGCACGACTCTTTTGCTGACCTGGCTCCTCGACTTGGACGCTTCCGTCAGCTGCCTCTTGTCTCGGCGTGGTGGCTGCTGGACACCCACGCGCAACTGAACAACAAAACCACGTGCTGGCAGCCGGCAGGATTCAGCAATCCACATCACCACCGTACAACGGTACTACAAAGCGACTCATCGGCCCTGAAAACAAAACAGGTGAAAAAATGCTGGATAGCTTTTCGTGCGAAATCGTGCTTCCTACTATCGACTGCCGTGTGGATTTGGTCACCACACACCATAATTTGGTCGCACCTCACTTCATTCACCACAACAAGAGGGTCGCCATGAACCAACAAGTATGAATGAACACATCAATAGAGACATATACAATGCAACAGCAGAGTCTGAATGAAAGAAATCTGAATATCGATGCATATATCAACACGGTTCGAATAGTAGAACCCCAATGTAACTAGGTATGGTAACATCGCTAACAAAGAACCAAACGAACGAGTAATCGACCAATCGACAGTATGTGCATAGCTACGAATCCAACTAGTACTACTAGCAGTAGATGCGAAAATCTCTACTACCAAGATAAACCACGGCGGGCGACGCACATCAGCAAGAGCATCGCGCAACCAACCTACGCACCAAGGAATCGAATCGAGAGAACGGATCAGATCAGGTTCCCCAATGGTGGAGAATCGAATCAGAACCAGACTTTGCACTCCGTGGGCTTGAACGCGGGGGCGTTTGCGGCGGCGGGGGCGGGGAGGGAGAGCGGGCAGCTGATCCTGGCGCGGGGCCCGGGCACCTTGAACGCCCACACCTTGACGCGGAGCTTGGCGTTGAGCTTCACCTCCACCTCCACCGCGCCTCCCGCCAGCTGCGACCTGAGGTTGGCCTGCGTGACGTCCCCCTCCAGCACCTGCTGGCCGCCGAACGCCGGCTTCACCTCCGTGGACGCCTGGTGGCCCTGGAAGAAGGGGTCGAGGGGCGCGAACCCGAAGCGCTGGCCGTCGAAGAGGGCGAGGGCCTCGACGCCGTCGTAGTAGAGCCCCACCCGCTTGTTGGGGTTGCGCACGGTCATGGCGAGGGTGAGGTTGTACTGGAGCAGCGCGGGGTTGGCCTGGGAGAGCTGGAACTGGGCGAGGGAGGCGGAGTCGACGGTGGCGGCGATCATCTGCGGGCGGAAGAGGAAGTAGAGGATGAGGGCCAGGACGCCGGCGGTGACGAGGAGCGAGACGAGGATGCTGCAGAGGCAGCTGAAGAGGCCGCACGCCAGGCACTTGAACGGGCAGCACAGGCACGACGCCGCGCGGCTCCCCGAACCCATCCTGGCGAGCTCGACGGTGAGAGCTGGTGGTGCTGACTGCGGCGGTTGTTGGACGGGAGGGAGGGAGGGGATTCCGGCGGCGACGGCGAGGAGTAGATTAGATTGGTTATTAGTTGGATTGATCGATGGTTTGCGGCGAGGCGGGTGGATGGGATATAAGTAGTAGCAGCAGGCGGGGATTGGAGACGCGGTTGGGTTGGGTAAGCAAGCGCGTGGCGACGACTCGTGTGAGCTTGATTGTGCGTGGATTTTGGGGTGGGTTCCCTTCCTTCCTTTCCTTGTGAGTTTTGGTGGGATTTGTGAGGTGAATCGCGGTGATTTGTGGATGGTTTTGGGTTGGAAGGAAGAGGGGGAAGGCGCAGGGAAGAACACGTCCGGAGGGGACGCAGCTTGAGTGACTTCATGAAGCCAAGTCTCACCGTAACTTAGACCCCCTCTATCAACCATCCATTAAACATCGACGTACAGAATTGATCCTTATTTTCAATTAATTTTTTAAGTGCTCAAAAAAATTGAAAAAAAATCCAATAAATCATGAATGTTTCGTTTAGTATTCTGTGAAAATTTCAATCCATTTGGATGTATCGCTTGTGAATACACATTTTCTACTTATCTGAGCTCAAAGGGCTATTTAATCACAAACCATACATTCAAATTGGTTGAAACAATCCCATAATACAAAACAAAACATTTATGATTTATTAGAGTTTTTCCAATTTTCTCTGAACACTTTAAAATTTTCATTGGGAAAAATAGGTCAATCTAGTACATCGGATTTTTAATGGACGGCTGATAAAGGGGGGTAAAGTGAGACTTGGCTTCATAAAGTCACTGAAGCTACGTCCGTTTGAAAGGGAAATTTGAGAAGGTGCGGGAGTTGCTTCCGCCCCCATCTCCTAGCGTTGTTGCGTGGAGAGGAGGAGACGCACTCCTCTCCCGCCCTGGTCAAACTGGTGGCCGGGGCTATTCTGGTCATTTGTTGTGGGACCCATCTAGCATAGGGCAAAAGACCCGCAAGTTTCCTCTGCATCCGTCTGCGTACAGGGGACCAATTCGCGGAAATGGATGCGGGAGGCCGCCATCCAACGATGCATGCATACATTTCAAATACTTCTGAACAAACCGGATGAAACCCATGCAAATAAATGGGATTTCTTATAAACCAGATGAAATTTATTACATTTTGGACATATTGTAACAAAAATAAATAAAACATGTGCACGTCCGGTCGCACGGAGTTCCACTACCACGACATGGATACACTATACTAGTGTATGGCCAACCGTGGCAGACCCTATTGTCTTCCCCATGTCCCGCAGCCCGCTTGTCGGACTGCCGTGAGCACCGGAGGTATATCCTCCCCCGTATCTTTCATATGTCCGGTTGTGTCGCTCATCGGAGTGGCAAAGGGGGGTATTTAGCGGGAGGGGATTGGGGGCTCCGCATCCGTGAAGCCGAGGCAGGGGTAGACAATGGTCTGCGCTGAACTGGGCAAGACACCGGTTCCCACATTACAATGGAACTAGTGAATCGTTTGGACTCTTCATTTGTCGCTTCACAACGATAAGAAGGCAAGCAGACCCCTAGAATGAAAGACAAGTTTGCTACATAGGGTGTTAGAGGATATACTGTTACCCTAAACATTTTTTTATTCGTCTAAAACAATTTTGAGTTGAAAATTTTGTTTGAAAAATATCGATATTTTTTATATTTCTGGAAACCGATTTTTCTGGTCCCACCCTAAAAAAACCAATACAAAAAAGAACCTTGTTCAAACCAACCAACAATGTGTATTTTGACTTCAAATCAATTGTTCTGGTAAAAAATGTAGTCTATCTCAATTGTCCACAATTAATGACAAGTTTTGTAGCGGATAGCGCCTAATGTGTGCGAGGGAGGTCTTGAATTAAAACTCTGCTGAGCACAGAACTTTTTATTATATTTCTATTCATTATCTGCCACTGACAGGTAGGACCCACATGCGGGTAACACTAGTAGAAAAAGGGTCAAATGTGAAGCACAATAGTGCCGGTTTGAATTTCAGCCGGCACTAATGTGTACATTAGTGCCGGTTCGTGGCGGCGATCAATAGCACCGGTTCGTGGTGAACCTTTAGTACCGATTCATGCCACGAACCGGTACTAAAGAGGCTGTGTCAGCCTGCGGTCAGGCTATGGCCCCACCATCACCATTTAGTGCCGGTTCATACCACGAACCGGTACTAATGAGGTTATGGCAAGCTGTTTTTAGTCCCACCTCGCTCCCCTAATAAGCCTTTTACCACCTTAAATATGTTATTTCTCAAACTATCACAAGCACTTGGTCTTCATTGAACTCTATGTGTAGAATTTGTGGCCGCAATATGAGTCTTCATCGGTTTATAAATCGTTGATGACTCATATTGACAATTCAGATTGTACACACAAAGATCATTGATGATCAAAGTATTTTGATGTTACAAGATCATATTGACAATTTAGACTGTAAAGAAATATAAGATCATGATCTAAATGCTCTTATATTTTTTGCATTCAGTATGCACCAACTGCTAGGCGGGAGGAGCTGTTTAGTACCGGTTCGTGGTGAACCTTTAGCACCGGTTCGTGCCACGAACTGGTACTAATGAGGTTGTGTCAGGTAAGGCTGGGGCCCCACGAGCACCTTTAGTACCGGTTCATGGATGAACCAGTACTACAGTTTCTTAGTAAGCTGTTTTTTAGTCCCACCTCGCGAAGAGAGAGGGACTAGGAGCGGTTTATAAGCCCTGAGTGCAGAGACGATGAAGAAGAGGCTCAATGCTCACGTTGCTTAGCTTCAAGCCTTCAGAAATATGGTAGACTGCACGGAGCTATGCGCAGTGCAGTTTACACTATTCCGAAAGGCTTGAAGCAAATTAACGAGCATTGCACCTCTTTTTTATTTTTAATAACTTATTACAACTTCGGACTTCTTCTGTTATGGCAAAAACTAATTGCACGTCGGTATTTCTTTTTTTTTTAAAAACTTTGGTTATAACTCCAGACTTTGACCATCAAGTTTTGCAGAAAAGAAAAAATAGCAGGAAAAAGAACTATAGCTGAAAAGAAAAAAAAACTATATAAAATGGCCGTGAAATTGAAAATCACTACAAAATGAACTCTGAAAATGTTGAATTTTGGCAAACTAGATGAAAAACTACTCAGAAATAAATAGAGGAAATAAATATAACAGAAAAGAAAAAACTGTACAAAAAACTACGCAGAAATAAATAGAAGAAAATAAAGCAGAAAAGAAAAAAACTATAAAAAAAATTGGTACGCTGCCCTGTGGGCCTGCTAGGCCACGGGCGTGCAATTACAGGCCTTAAAGGCCCAGCAGACTTACAGGGCAGCGCGCAGAATTTAGGCAGACAAGCCTGCTATATAGAGGAGTTCAACGAGGTAGCCGCGGCTGGTTTTATAAACCAGTGCGGCTGCCCTTCGCCCGGCGAGGTGGGACTAAACTCTGGGGTGGCAGCGCGAGGCCTTTAATACCGGTTGGTGGATACAACCGGTACTAAAGATCACCCTTTAGTATCGGTTGGATCCACCAACCGGTACTAAAGGCCTGGTATGGTTATCACCTTTGATATTCGTCCGGAAGATGATATTGAAGGTAATAGAGACATATGGGTCGATGTGCAGACGCCTCCAGTTCTATCATTATGTGAGTTCTTCTCAAATATATTTTTGTCTTTGATATTGCTTATTTCAAAAATAACTGACAACTAATTTCTATTGACAGCTTATCTCCATTCAACCAAATATGTCCGACGCTTGGTAGACAGGACCTTCTACTGTCCCGGAGCTGAACTAAACTGCGAGGAGATAAGTCATTATGTTTCATGGCTTGAGGATCTTCATACTGTCAAGACAAATTTTTTTCCTGCACTTGGAAATGTTAGTACTCAAAACGTGCGACCAATAGTGATGGTATTGAACTACGGTCACATCTATTTAGGAATGATGGTAAGATATTTACTATTTGTCCTCAGTGCATATTTTGCATACATTTTTTTAAAACTTTCATTGTTGAGTATATTAATTAAGTACTATACGATGTTCTTCAACAGGGACTCCCGATGACAGTTGTGTCTCAGGGGATCGAGACTAAAGGTCAGATGTCAATTGTTAGCTTAAGGCCAAGATATCCTGCATTGCACATGAATGCATTCAGGATTTCTAGAAGCGATGAATGCTTAATAGTGAAAGATTGGAGGAAAATTGTTAATGATCACAGAGAAGTACTAGGGGGCAGTAATGAGAAGCGCAGCCCACGATTAGGAGACAGGTTCATCGGCATGCTCCAGTATGATCAATCAGGAGAGCTATACATGTTCTATGCTATTTTACCAGAGAGAGAGTAGCTAGCAGGAGTGATTTAGCTAGTTCTTCATGCTGCTCTTAATTAATACTTGGCCTTTCATGTCCGTGTTCTTCGTTCTGAACTTAAGTGATTTGCTTTTGTGGTGTTATATATGAACGCTTATAATATCATGACAATCATGTTGAACTCGATGATTGGTTCTACTAGAAATTATATATATATATATATAATTATATATATATATATATATATATATATATAATATGTAGTATCGTAAAATACCAGCAAATGAAAAAGAATTAAAATGGAAACACAAAATTAAATGAAAAAGAAATCGTAAAAGTAAAAAACCCCAAACCTTTTAGTACCGGTTGGTGTTACCAACCGGTACTAAAGGGCTCCAGGCCCCCGGAGCTGGCTCGTGCCACGTGGTTTCCCTTTAGCACCGGTTCGTGCAGAACCGGTACTAAAGGGGGGGGGCCTTTAGTGACCACACTTTAGTGCCGGTTATGGAACCGGCACTAAAGGGCCTTACGAACCGGTGCTATTGCCCGGTTCTGCACTAGTGTAAACCTGGGCAAACGTCGGGCTGGGCCGGGTTTCAGGACGGGCTTGTAAAAGCCCGACCTTCATTTCTCAAGCCCGAGCCCGGTCCGAAGCCCGAAATACTCCCTAAAATCAAGCCCGCGCCCGGCCCGAAATCAAGCCCGAAGCCCGAAATACTCCCTAAAATCAAGCCCGAGCCCGGCCCGAAATCAAGCCCGAAGCCCGAAAGCCCGGCCCGAACGCTGTTTTTTAGTACGTGTACGTGCAAGCCCGGCCCGAAATCAAGCCCGAAGCCCGAAAGCCCGGCCCGAACGCTGTTTTTTAGTACGTGTACGTGCAAGCCCGTCCCGAAGCCCGGCCCGAAATCAAGCCCGAAGCCCGAAAGCCCGGCCCGAACGCTGTTTTTTAGTACGTGTACGTGTAAGCCCGTCCCGAAGCCCGAAAGCCCGGCCCGAAAAATAAAAAAAGAGAAGCCCGAGCCCGGCCCGAACTACCTTTCGGGCTGCAAAACAAAGCCCGAGCCCGGCCCGAGTGTCAAGCCCGGCCCGGCCCGGCCCGGGTTTTTCGGGCCGGGTCATCGGGCCGGGCTGCCCATGCCCGGGTTTACATGCGGGTATCAAGCATGGCTAGCGGACTTATGTTTTTTATTTCATTACTTGCCACTTACAGGTGGGACCCACACACAGGTCAAGCATGGCCATCTGGCTTGTGTTTCTATTTCATGATTTGCCGCTGAAATGTGGGACCCACATGCTTGTATCAATTATGGACAGTTGTGATGCAAAGTTTACCGGCATTATCTTTCTAGTTCATTCGGTGACATTGACATGTGGGACCCGCACACATGTATCAAGCATGGCTAGCTGGCATGTAGAGTTTAACGGAGAGTTAACGGCAAACAACGGAAATGTGTTCAAATCTGCCTGAAACATAAGTTTTCTTTTCTTTTCTGAGTGACCTGAAACATAAGTTATATAGTTGATTTGTATCAGTTTTTCAAATTTATATTTGTACACCGAATGTAAATATAAGTTCATGTATCGAAAATGTGATTGACTCGTTCAGTAAAGCTTGTTTGCTGTTTACGCTAAAGAGACACGCGAGCCGTTTCCTCGACACGAAGAAAACCAAGAGATTGTCGGTGATTGGACTAGTAAACGCAGTTAAGTCGTCACGCGGCTCCGCGCGACGAACTGACGCCGATCGTTTGCTTCTCTCTCCAGCTAAACTAAACTGAACACAACACAGCTGAAGAAGATGGATGAGCCGCCGGAAATCTCCCGTAGGAAACACGAACAGTGTGTGCGCGCGCGCGACGTTGAAAGTGACATGTACGACACGAGACTCGAGCGAGTCGAAGAACACGTCGGGCGAACGCTTCAACTATGTCAGGCCACCTGAGGATGAATCAACTGATAGTAATACTCTGCCACTGTCACGGCGCCGCCGAGCCGATCGTTTTTATCTTGAACACGGCCTACACACTCATACATGGCCGAAATGTGAGACTAGGCATCGACGAAGCGGCAATGACATGATCAAGGGAGGAGGCATCGACGAAGCGGCAATGACGTGATCAACAAAGGAGGCATCAGCGGCGACGGGTGGTTGGGGACATGATCAACGGAGGAGGCATCAGCGACGACGGGTGGCTGGGGATGTGACGAGGCAAAGTCATTCACATTTGTGGCGGCGGTGTAGAATTCGTAGGAGATCTCGGTGCAATGGGTTACGTGCATGAGAGCACGACTCCGGAAGCAAAACTTTCCACTAGCTAGAAATGTTCACCGGAGCAAGAGAAGGCCCGGGGATAAAAGCCGGCGGATGTATTAGTCCACATGCGGGAGTAGGCACAACATGCCCATGTACGTGCAATGCACATTAATATTGTAGTAGAACTAATTGCATGCATATATTAGGTAGTAAAGTATTATTTGTGTATTAATTATGTGATCACTATATTTGAAAGTAAACATGTTGGGCGCTCGTCATTTTAACAGTTGAGGCCATTGGATTGAGCTTGTTTGATGGTCGAGATTAATTGGATCGGAACCTCTGGGCCTTTTATATTATATGGATATATCGAACCCATCGGTACTATTAGAGCATCTTCATCCACACATACCTCTAATTCGACCCCTCAAACATCCGCGGACCGACGCGTCCGTCTTGAGCCCCTATTTGTTCATCCGCGCAACCACAATCCTCATTTTGTTTTCTCATATGCCCGGTGATTTGCACGTGAATGGTGAAGATGAAGGGGGAGAAAGAAAAGAATGAATAAAGAAAGAGAAAAGGTAGTTCGGGGTGGGGCCGCGTCCTATGTGACAGATTGATCGGGTGTGTCCGGGCGTGTCCACGAACCTCCATATCCTTCCTATATTTGAGATGAATATAAGAGTTCACGGACAGCCCGGGCATCTAGGGAAGATACGAAGGGTCCGGTTGAGTCACGTTGATTTACATAATTTTGGTTGGAATTAGGTGGCATTTGGCATGAAATCTGGCACACATAAACGCGGAGATGCGACGAGGTTTCCAAACGCGCACGTATGATTACAGCTCGGGACGGCGTGGGCGGCTGGAGCGGCAACCAACCAACCAATCAACCGCAGCGCAAAGCTGGCTCGCGCGAACAAACGGCAGGGTCAAACCAATCAATCAGCCGTGCGTTTGTTGACCTCCTCCCCCACTAAGCCCACAACGGCTACAACTCCACCATAAACCACGCCACGCCCACGCCCACCACCACTACCCCCTTCTTCCCCGCGCCTTCCCCCTGCTTCTTCTTCCACCCCACCCCACCCAAAACCTTCCACAAATCACCACGATTCACATCCCAAATCCCACCAAAACTCACAAGGAAGATAATCCACGCGCAATCAGGTCAAGCACCAAGCAAGGAAGACTCGCCTCCCCTCCACGCGCTTGCTTGCCCAACCCAACCCCCCCAATTAATCCCCTCCCCCATCCCCCCCTGCTTTATATCCCACCCGCCCGCCTCGCCACAAATCACCCAAATCCAGCACACCAATCTACTCCTACCTCGCCGTCGCCGGAAATCCCATCCAGCCGAACCACCCCTCAGGTCCTCCCCGCCGCCGCCGTCGTCGTCCACCACCAGCTCGCCAGGATGGGTTCGGGGAGCCGCGCGGCGTCGTGCCTGTGCTGCCCGTTCAAGTGCCTGGCGTGCGGCCTCTTCAGCTGCCTCTGCAGCATCCTCGTCTCCCTCCTCGTCACCGCGGGGGTCCTCGCCCTCATCCTCTACTTCATCTTCCGCCCGCAGATGATCGCCGCCACCGTCGACTCCGCCTCCCTCGCCCAGTTCGCGCTCGGCACCCCGGCCAGCCCGGCGCTGCTCCAGTATAACCTCACGCTCGCCATGACCGTGCGCAACCCCAACAAGCGGGTGGGGCTCTACTACGACAACGTCGAGGCCCTGGCCCTCTTCGACGGCCAGCGCTTCGGGTTCGCGCCCCTCGACCCCTTCTTCCAGGGCCACCAGGCGTCCACCGAGGTCAAGCCGGCGTTCGGCGGCCAGCAGGTGCTGGAGGGGGACGTCACCCAGAGCAACCTCAGGTCGCAGCTGGCGGGCGGCGCGGTGGAGGTGGAGGTGAAGCTCAACGCCAAGCTCCGCGTCAAGGTGTGGGCCTTCAAGGTGCCCGGGCCCAGGGCCAGGATCAGCTGCCCGCTCTCCCTCCCCGCCCCAGGCGCCGCCGCCGGCGCCCCCGCGTTCAAGCGCACCGAGTGCAAAGTCTGGTTCTGATTCTGATTCCGATTGCGATTGCGCCGTTGGGGATCGATCTGATCTGATCTCTTCTCTAGATTCGATTATTTGGTTGGTTGGTTGGTTGCGGGATGCTGCTGCTCTGCGTCGCCGCCATGGTCTGTCCATTAGCATGTAGATCTTGCTAGTAGAGATTTTCGCATCTAGTACTGCATTAGTATTAGCTTTGCACATACTATCGATCTGTCGATTACTGGTTTTTTGGTTTTTTGTTATCAGGAGTACTACCGTATACGATTACTAGTTCTTGCGTATATTGGTTATATTGGGATCCATCCTACTATTCGACCATTGTTGATATATTCATCATCGATATTCAGATTTCTTTCATTCAGACTCTGCTGTTGACTTGTACTACTATCTGCGTTGATATATTCATTCATGCTCGGGGTTCATCAGAACTCAATTCTTCTGGTAATTGAAGTGAAGTGCGACTAGCTTGAAACTTGAAACAAATTTGGCCTGAATGATGCTGTTAATGATGCTGTTGGCCTGAAACTTGAAACTTCTGGTAATTCTTCTGGTAATTGAAGTGAAGTGAAGTTCTCATGGAACTCTTAATGATGCTGTTGGCCTGAAACTTGAAACAAATTTGGCTCCACATGCCGGCCGGCCGGTGCCGTGGTGGATGCATGCAGACAAAAAGGGAGGACCATGCACAGGTGTATAGCAGCCTGGCTACCTTGTTCTCCGTTGAGTCGAGGTACGGTGCACATGCTCTGTGTCCGTTGGATTGCACATGCTACTCCTACTACTCTCTCTATACTTTTCAAAATCAGGGCGCGGATTTGGTGAACATAGAAGCGCGCGCACCCCTTATGAATAGTAAATTTGAAAATATGCTAGAAAAATTCAGAAATATCTGAATTTATTTTTTTAATATACATAGTCAATCTACCGGTATACTCGCATATGAAGTTTCACAAAGAAGTCACATCCGTGATAATGTGGGCAAAAATGACAAAATCGAAGCTAATTGAATATATATTAAAAAACACTGTTTAGTGAATAGTACGGTCGCATTTGTATTTTCTTCACTAAGAATACCATGGATGTCAATACATCATGAAACTTCATACGTGAGTAGAATGATCGGCTAAGGTTCATGCTGCGAAATTTTAGAAATTTTGAATCTTTTTAGTATTTTTTATGAATTCACTATTCACATAGGTGCGTGTGCACCCATGTTCACCTTTGTATTTTCATCAAAAACACTCTTATATCATGGGACGAAGGGAGTAGTAGGTTTTGATGCTGATTCAGATTTTGGTCACCGTCACCGTGACATGTGTGCTAAAATGACTAGTATTTATATGTTAGTCGGAACTCCAAGACAACCGAGATCGTATCACAGTTAGAACATCTACCACTGCGGACAGCAAATGCGGGCCCTCAAATGATCGTGGATGCGCCTAGTGACAAATCACATCTTAAATCTACTCCTCTGCATCCAGATACCTCATATTTTAAACCTTAAATTATACAAAACATGCAGAAGAGAAAAATACATGTACTCTGTAGATCAAATAACCTACACTACGCTAATCCTCGTCGGAGATCTCCACGGGTAGGCCAAAGCAAGCATGCAAAATCCAAAGATCTTATGATGCAACTGCTTCAAGAATTATGGTGGGCTTCTTAACATGATCATGATATTGCCCTTGTAAAGTCTTTCGGCAATTTTTCCATTTTCAATGCATGCAATTAAGGTATCCAAGCAAATCTGGCGACCCTCTTGCTTCTGAGATTGCCAAGAGCCTGTCGGTGTCTGCCGCAGTTGGTTCTCTCAGGTACTGAGGTCCAAACACCTCGACCACGACAGTTGCAAACCTGACCATGGCATCTCCGCATGTGCTCTCAGACATCCGTAGGTACTCGTCCCGTGAATCAGCGGTCGTGCCATATGCATGCATTTGGAGTGCGGCCCTGCACTTCTGAAAACCAGAGAACCCAATCGTTCCCACAACGTCCTTCTTCAGGGATGAAGTAGTCATCATAGGACCGGACGCCATGGTACAAACGATCAACGACAATCTTGTGCATCCGAAAACGCTGGCGAAAATGGTCAGCGAGGAGTGCATCGGGGGCAAAGTAGTCGGCTATCAGTGTCAAATGGCCGTGTGCCCTGCTCCGATTGACCATTCGATGATCCTTGATAGAGCCCTTGAAATTGAGAACACGCTCCTCCGCACGCTCCACATCTTCAAGGACGACCTACGTCATCGCCGTCTCATCGGAGTACTCCTCCTTGTCCGACGAGCCGTCGAACGACTCAAGATACTGCTCGTATATGTACTCCAAATCGAAATCCATTGCTAGAAAGAAGAAGGGAAAACTGTTTTTTTAGCTCGGGCGATTCACTAGACAGTTGCAGTATGGTGAGTATAGCGGGAGCAGCCGGTACCTAGCGGGGCGGCCGGGGGACAAGGGTTAAAGGCGACAAAGGGGAAGCGGGGTGGAGCCATGCTGGAGCGCTGGAGGTGACGAAGACGTAGAGTTCCATCAGGTAAGGATGGCAATGGGTCGGGTTTGGATCGGGTTGAACAATATCAAATCCATATCCATATCCATTCAGACAGTCTTTGTCCGCCCATGAAAAAATCCATGGATGAAAAATTATGTCCATGTCCAAACCCGATGGATATCCATACCCACTGGATATCCATTGGGTCCTCTCAAGACATATAAATAAGACATATCAAATTATTAACATAAGGAGATAAAGCTCTTCCATTCTTCACCTCGTGGCAAGCTAAGCATCACTTATAGTAAATCAAAGTCCACTAACAACCTACTATCATTTAGTATTTTTCTGAAAGATGAGAATGATGAGGAGATAAAAATAAGGGAAGGGGGCGCTGGAGTACGTTACGGTGGGGATTGAATGTCAACTAATAAAAGCTACGACGGGGATTGCCCAATTTCTTTTGCATGCTTTAGATAACAAAGTGTTATATTGCAGTGGAACATGTGACATTGGGGTAGGGATAGCAGATTTTTTTCCATTAAGTAATACTATCGGTTCGGGTTTGGGTATACCCATGGGTACAAGATTATATCCATGCCATATACACGAGTAATCGGGTCGGGTTTGGGCATCGCCCATGGGCACAAAAGCATATCCAAACCCTATCCATTCGGGTCGGATATCCATGGGTATCCATATCCATGGATAAAATTGCCATCCTTATCGGCAGGGGTGTGGCGTGGCGGCCGAGGTGGTAGGAAGAGAAAATGGGGAGGATCGATGCGCGAGGTCCAGAAAGGATTTTGCATGGGCATGGTTGTGGAGTCCCATGAGTCCGGTGTCCGGACTCCCGCAAAGCTTCCCACACATCTGTCTTCAATTTACGAGAGAAAACGCGTCTGGACCGCCAAGTGAATCGATACACTCTCGTGTTGGATGACTTTGATGGACCAGACAGCACTGTTCGAACAAATGCGAGCGGTTTACTGATCGGCCATGGTGATGGCCAAATACAAAAAGCGTCGATGGAACAGTTGAACCGCTATCGTTACCGTTCTTCCCGTTAAGCAGCGCATGCAGCTTTACACGCTGGCCATGTAGCAACACGTCCACATCATCCCAAGGCTGCAAGCCTGCAGCTGGTCAAACTCGTTTGATTATGCCGCAGCTACCACATGGATAATCTACTTTACGTACACATGGCCAGGTATACTTACTTACGCACGCGCCAGGCGGCCGCGTTCCATGTCGGTCGGTTCGTGCGATTTTTCTCATGGAACTAACGTACGTATCCTGCTAGCTAGCTACTCCCTCGGTTTTAAAATAGATGATCCAATTTTATACTAAAGTTAGTATAAAATTGAGTCGTCTATTTTAAAACGGAGGGAGTAGTTAGAAATACAGAGGACACGATACCACAAGGTGTGTTGACCTGAGCGGCCGCACCGTGGCAGGGTTCATCAGTTGATTTAAGCCTCAGGTGGCCTGAGATGGTTGAAGCGTTTGCCCGCGCGCTACCTGGCGTGGACATCTTCTTCGACTCGCTCGAGTCAAGGCCACGTCGCGCGCACACACGGTTTGCGTAAATTTCTACGGGA
The DNA here is from genome assembly GCF_018294505.1 of Triticum aestivum. NCBI lineage: Eukaryota > Viridiplantae > Streptophyta > Magnoliopsida > Poales > Poaceae > Triticum > Triticum aestivum. The sequence goes on along the minus strand of NC_057798.1, from coordinate 795,246,225 downwards.
GATTTCGGACGGCACTCCCATCTTCTTCAGCTGTGTTGTCTTCAGTTTAGCTCTACAGAGAATTAAGCAAGCGATCGGCGTCAGTTCGTCGCGCGAAGCCGCGTGACGAAGGCAACTGCGTTTACTAGTCAAAAATCACCCACAATCTCTTGTTTCTTCGTGTCGAGGAAACGGCTCGCGTGTCTCTTTAGCGTGCGTGAACAAGCAAAAGCTTTATGGAATCACATCGTTATGTTTCAATACAAATGTTGTGCTATCAGTGGTGTTAGGAGCCAGACATGTGGCATGTCCTTGTCGTTCATCTATGACTGAGCTGCTGTTTAAATAATATTCCCTCCGTTCCTAAATATTTGTCTTTCTAGAGATTTCAACAAGTGACTACATACGAAGTAAAATGAATGAATCTACATTCTAAAATATGTCTACATCATTCGTATATTGTAGTCCATTTGAATGTCTAGAAAGACAAATATTTAGGAACGGAGGGAGTATTCAACATGCATAGGATTCCGATATTTATGAAAATATATACAAGAAATGTACAATGTGTATGGAAAAAATCAATATAAAAATATAGGTTTAAACAATGTTAATCATGTATTTGGGTAATGTTAAACATGTATATAAAAATGATCCTAATGTATAAAAGAATGCGAATGTGTATTTAAAAAAGTAGACATCAAAGCCTATATGTCCAAAAAAATGTTAATCATGAATTTAGGAAATGTTAATAGTGTATATGTAAAATATGTTGATGCATAAAAAAATGTACTTCCTCTGTTCACTTTTATAAGACGTTCTAGACAATTCAGACAGTGCCCAAAACAGTTCAAAGCTAGCTGTCCAAAACGTCTTATAATAATGAACGGAGGGAGTAGAATGTTTAGGAAAAAGTAGACATAAAAATATATTTTTACATAAGTTGATCATTTATTTGAAAAATGCAATCATGTATATAAAAATGTACAATGTGCATGAGGGAATTAGACATAAATAAATCTAAGTTGGCAAAAATGTTAATCATGCATGTTGAAAATGTTAAACGTGTATATAAAAGTTGTCCCTAGTGTATATGGAAAATATACGAAGAAAACATATAAAAACTGAAAAGGAAACACAAAAAAAGGAAAGTGAAAAACCAGTAAGAAACAGAGTAAAAACCCACTGAAAAACTACAAAGAAAAGAAAAAACCAATTGATTTTTTTTTGGAAAACCACGGAAAACCAGTGAAGAAACAAAGAAAAAGAAAATAAAAACAAGCAAAAAAGGAAAAAGGAAAAACTGAAAGAAAACCAGACCAAACCTAGGCACATGACACATGGATAGAGCGAATGAGAAGCGAGGCGAACGAAAAAATACCATCCAAACGGACCGCCACATGCAACATCAGGAGTAGAAAATCCTTCAGCGAGATGAGCTACAATCTTGTGTTGAGCGAGATATAGCTGTCGCAATTTCCGATGGAAGCATCGCCTGCGGTGCCCTCCGAGTTGGGCCAGGCCCAAGGTGCGACACGAGGTATATATGTCTGCGGTAAGCTAGTCTATAATGATCCCTCAAAAATAAAAAGCTAGTCTATAATTGTCTAAAAAAAAGCTAGTCTACAAAGCTTTGTGAGTCTCATTTTCTCAAAAAAAGAAGAAGCTTTGTGAGTCTAAAAAATTCGTTCTTTCATTTTTTTTACTTTTGTTTTGTTTTCATTTTTTCTGTACTTTATGGAAGTTCGAGAAAACAATTTTTAAACATTATTATTATTATTATTATTATTATTATTATTATTATCTCTACATTTTTTTGCAACAAATTATTTTCTCTACATGTGTTTAAAAAATGGTTCATCCCAAGTTTAGAAATATCCTATGCGTGTTGAAAATGTTTACAGTTTATAAGAAAAAAAATCTTATCATGCATTCAAAGTATCCACCATATATTTTAAAATCTTTATTGTATATTTGAGAAATTTTATCATGTTCTAATTTTTTCATTGTGTATTTATAAAAAAAATTATACCACTCCGAAATATGTGCTTAACATCTACAAACTAGGCATACTTGCCTCTTTTTGGTTGTGATCCGACGCTGGTGTGATCCCATGAGCGCTATGGATTGGACTTTATTTGAATTTCAAGTTGCCATTTACAAGCGGACATATACATACAACTTTGGATGCCCCGTGGACAGGTCCCCCATGTCCGCGGACGAATGCCGTAGCCAATTTGCACTCAACGTTGGAGATGCCCTAAGAAATATGGCTCAACATGAACTAAGCTCATAAATGGCAAGCTTCGGAAGAGACATGAGAAGCTAGGGTTTCCAGAGGCAACCGCCTCGGACTTGGCCCCTCGCCGTAGAGAATAAAGCTACTGTGGTTCTTCTCCTATTGTGATGCAGTCTTATCGGAAGGCGCCATGAAGCCAAATAGTTTGTGTCTCCGTGTGCTTGGTGTACTTGACCATGCGTATTTTAGGTTCATGTCCTCGTATATTCGTTCATATGGATCTAATGAGTCCGTGTCAGTGTTTTCTAGTGCCTTTGTTGATGTAAGTTTTGTGACTTTGAAGTCCTTTGACGTTCTTGTGAAGATATTGTAGGTCGTTGACCTATACCTCTAGAGGACATCCCCACCCCAAATACGTTCAACGATCACAGCTTTCATCCTTTTCGATGGGGGTTTCTGAAACCTATGAAGGCAGTCAATTTCGAGCAGGTGTATGAGTGGCGGTGTCGTTGCTTTGATTTGACTACATTATCTTTACAGAAGCCGTGACGGCATTTTGTGTAGCAAAAATTGACGCCACAAGAAAGATGCATCTGATAAATAGTTTATTGTTCTTAGCTATAGGAATTACTTTGTAAGTTCCCGGATCTATGATCCGAAGCATTGTACGTGTAATCTCTATCGAGCATGGTAAAGTTACATAGGCTATTCTAGAAAAAAAATGCCAAGCTTTGGAGGCTCACAAAATCATCACCCCCAACAGCAAAATGCTCTTCACTGCAGGGTGGCTTAATCCGAAGTTTGCTTGGTGTGTTCGGCGGTCGATAATTCACGATGTCATTTGCTGTTTCGTGTTTTTTTTTGTATTGCAAGATTCTTTTTGTATCTGCAGTTGTACTCATCTGTCTAAACTCCAAACAACGTATTTTTCTTTTGTTCTTCAAAAAAAGTATTAGTGTCATTCAAAAAAGTTGTAGCTTTTCCTTCACTAAAGAAAGTCGAAGTTTACATTGTCTTGCCACTCCACGTGATCGGCTGGTTCATCGCCGTGCGATTAGCCCGAACAGGAGTCACAGGCTCACATGCATGCACGGTTGTTGGATCAGCTTTGCTGGCTCATTAGTCAGTCGTAAAACGTCTACTTGCTCGTGCACTCCGTGTACATGTGTGTGGCTGCTGCGTCTGATTGATCAATGGCGCTATATAGTACTCCCTCCGTAAATTATTATGAGACCGTTTATAGAATACTAAAATAGTGATCTAAATGCTTTTATATTAGTCTTATATTAGTTTACATAGGAAGTATTTTGCATCATTGCATGTGGCTTCGCCTGGAGCCCGCCGATATAATGGCGTTAGGAATCCGGAGACGTCCGTCCTTGATTAACATGCATGGCTTGGTTCCTTCTCTGTCTCTCTCTGAGTTGTCCTGAACTTGGACTAGCCGATCATCTGCCAACAACCATGGCCGGCCGGTGCCGCTTGTCGCTTGTAGCTATAGCTAGCTGCCAGGAGTACCCTAATTGAACCAAGCAAGTAGCTGGCCCTTGTTTTGGCACGAGCGACGGACACATGTGTAGGAGGAGGAGGAAGTGAGAAGCTTCCGATTCCGTGTGAGCGCGTACGTCCCTCCGCCACACTTTGTGCGTCCTTGTGATCGATCTGGTCCTTGAATCCGGCGGACGTAGCGTATCATCATCGTCGTCTTCCTATGATTGTTTTGATTGATGATCGACCCTCCCCTATCGGCACATGCATGCATATTGACGTACTCCCTCCGTTTTTAAATATAGTCTTTATTTCATCATGAACCACGCACGAATGTATATAGATAGTATTATCGTTGGTCCCCCTTCTCACCTAATATTCCCCGGCCGAGCCGGTGCGTGAACGATGATATAGGAGTATGTTGGAAATAAATTTGGTTGATCGATCTGCTATACCATATGCTTGCAAGGTGATGTTGCCGTGCGTCCATCTCTAGCCAGCAGGGCCAATACGTACGTCCTTACCTCTGGGGCGATCGATCCGGATCAGCAATAGTCCGGCACGAGGAATTAATTCTCAGGACAGATCTGGCAATACATACGCGTCGTGGTGCGTGGTACTGACGATATGCATGCATGCATGCCGATCTTGCAGCTCGATCGGACCATGGGCTATGCATGTGCTGTGCCGCGTTGCGTACGCGCCGGATTCCCGCGTTTTTCTCAAGATGGAAAAGGTGGGGCAGCTGCATGCACACGGAACGAAGGGCGCGTTTTGAGGATGGGGCGTCGACCCGTTGGTTGGGTAGCTGAGGTTGCTGCCAACCCACCCGAGTTCAAGTCCCGGCTTGAACGCGTGGTGCTCGCGGAGTTTCTCCTATAAATAAATGCCAACGAGGGTTAGCCCTTGGGTTGGTCTCATTTTTTTGAAGGGCGCGTGTTCGTACTACGGTTCTTCTTCTCCTCCTTCTCCGTTGGGATTGTGTTGGCTTCATCCCATCTGATGTAGACGCCCCACCCTCCGCCCGCCACCCACTTTATCAGAAACTGATCCGCTCCCACACGCACAACAATGCTGCTACTATAGGAGTGCCAAGGGAAGGCCAACTTTAATTTCCTGGTACCTTCACATACTGTTTCGTGCCCACAACATTATTTTTGTCACAAAGTTTTGTTTGTAACATAGCTGAGGAACTAAAGCCGTCCCTTTATTTTATCACTTACTACAAAGAAAAAAAAGTTTATTTTTCTCTCTCCCCATCTCAACCCTGCCTCTCAACCTTTGCCACAATCATTGCTGCTTTTGTAACCTAGCATGGCACTCACCGCCTCAGGCCCACTGCTAGCTCCATCCTCCATCACCATTAATCACCTCTCATTCTCAGGCTTACACGTCCCTTGATTAACAGAGCATCAGCACCAGCAGTATCAAGTATGAGTACCCAACTCAGAACTAAGAACATCTACAGCCGGACGCCTTAAATACCCCTCAAATGCCCGGGCCGATGGACTGGTCACTGCCCGATCAAAAAGAAAAAAAAACGATCCAGACGGGCGCCTCAAACAGGCCTCAAACGCCCAGGCTGACCGGCACCTCCCATATCTAGCCCAAATTTAGGGCGGATACGGGTAGGCCCGTGGACGACTGGGCGCATCCGTCATGTCAGACCCGACAGCCCAGCCCTGCCACAAATTGTAACAAATCCACCAAAAACGTAGTGGGTGTGAAAAATTAGACGTCAAAACATATATTTGAAACATTGTAAACATGTCAAAAAAAGTTCCTTGCGTATATAAATAATGTACAATGTGTATGAATAATGTATACATGTGTTGAAAAAAGTAATTAAGATAAAAAAGAACCCAAAAAACCGATGAAAATGGAAGAAAGAAACAAAGGAAATGAAGAAAATAGGAGGAATAAAATGAGAAAGAAACACGAAAGAAAACCAATACAAAATAGTGAAAACCCGATAAGAAAACCACCGAGAAAAAAGTCAACTATTATAGTACTGAGCAGGCCCAGCTTCGCCGCACCAGAGGCGAGCCGGAGCTATGTCTTGCAATAAGCGAGACATAGCTCCCGCGGTATGAATGGGCTATTAAGCACAATGTAAATGCAATTATTGATGACAAGTTCAGCAGAATGGGCCAGCAACAAGAATAGTCAAACCGGAATTGATGAGAAATAAATACTTCGATGTGGCCCGGTAGGCCACTGAGGCCTCCTTTGGTTTGTTGGAACTGTGTAGGGACTCCACGGGATAAGATATTCATTTTTTTTTTCTTTGAAGCCCTTTGGTTTGTAGGAACGGATTCCAATTCCTATGTAAGCTATGAGCAAATCCTTCACATTTCATAGGACAAAAACGTTAGCCTAGACTCAATAGAAAAATTACTATCCTAAGCATCAAATGGAATTACTTTTACTATAGGAATTGAGATACATGTCATTTCACTTCCTATGATTTTTCTATTCATATGATATTCCTATCCTAGGAACCAAAGTAGGCATGAGTCCCTGCAACCCTTTTACGAATATAAAACGGTGCCAGCCCATGTAAGAATTATGGCTTGACATAAACTAAGCTCTTAAAAAATACAAATTCAAAAAAAGTATGGCTTGTGATGACGAATGGAAGGTTTGGGTTCTGGACCAAGAGAAGCGGACGGGAGGTGCAAAGATTAGGTTTTGGTTCTTCCGCTCCCTCCATGGTGTCATGTGACCGTGGGAGAGCACCGATCTAGGGCCGAGTGGTGTAGATCAATAGGTTTCAGTATCTAAACGAGGAAATTGAATAAGTCCTCCCGGCTCCATCTTAGTTTCAGCGATGTGTTGTTTGCTACTGTGGGGTATGAGTGGAGCGAGGCCTTTTTCCATCGAATCTTTATTTTGATCATGTGATGTGATGGTTCCTTTGCAAGGTGAAGATGTTCTTCTTCCTCCGTGATGACAACAAGCGGTTTCCTTCTTCATGGATGGAGTTCTCACTGATCCCAGTACCTTGCAATTGCAGCCAAAGTTTCATTCATTGTTCTCATATCCCGAGCAACCCGTGTGGCTCAAGTGGCTTCAAAACGTCGAGGTGGGTTCGCGCGGTGGAGTCCTTGTGGCAGCGCTTATGTTTTTTTTACTGCAGTGAAGTTCTTTCTTATGTGGGTGGTTCTCACCCATGATGGCTTGTCGATACGAGGGGTTACATTTCTCTTTTGTCCTGCAAGGTCCTTGATATGAGCTAGCATATTGTTCTTATAGGCTGGATTTTCTTCCAAAAACAGTATCAATTTCAATTTTTAAAAAACTTTAGTTTCCTTCACCAAGAAAAGCATTAGTTTACATTCTCTTGCTATATATTTTTAATTTCCATCCACATGATAAATTGGCCATTATCATGGGATGAGACTGAACAAGAATCATAGTGTCACACGCACACAGTTGTTTTGTTTTTTAAGGGAGACCTCATGGCACTTTATTCTGAAGTTATGAGAGTTACATCCTTCAAGACATGTGGAAGAAAAAACCTAGGTAGTTCATCGTACCACCAATACATCAACCGAAGATCATAAGCATGCCTAGCTAGATGGTGTGCCAAATTATTGGCTTCCCTTGGATAATACAGAAAATGAATCGAAGATACACCATGTGCGAGTTGGAAACAGTCTGCGAGATTAGCAGCATATGGTGCCAATATATTTCAGACTCCGGTGCACGCATTAGTTACCTCCAAGTAGTCAGATTCAATGATGATCCTTGAACACCCAATCTGTTGAACGAGTTGGAACCCACGACAAAGAGCCAAAGCTTCCTTCGACGCTGCATTTGTTGCGTGGCCAAAGGGCTTATCGACTCCAGCCATGGCCTCGCCACGATTACTCCTCATGATCGTCGTTATAGCACCAGTACCATCTTCAAAGAAAGTTGCATCTGTATTCAATTTGTATGACCTCGGTGCAAGTTTCTCCCTACCAGCTCTGTATTTGGTTCTCGTCTGTACGGATGACTGAATTTGCAGCAATCGCATGTATATCAAAGGCTGTACTATTTGGGGGCTTGGTTATTACTCCTTTATGTGCTTCTCTATGTTCCCACTAGATGTACCACACGCCGACATCCACTGTTTCATGCATACCAAGCTGACTGATGACTGGAGACATACCTCGTGGTCGTCTCAGGGTTTCTTCAAGAATAATTGACCCCGCCCAGTCAACTGAAAGTGCTTGGTCGATGATATGCTTTAGACCTAATGCTACCCATACTTTCCTTGCACTGGTGCAAGTAAACAACATGTGTTGAATATCTTGAGGGCTAGGCATGCAAACCGGGCATTAGGGTGATACTTTGATGTGCCTGTGAGCTAGAACCCTCATGCCCAGGATCAGCCCTTGCAGCGGTCGCCGGACAAAGATTTTAATTTTTCTTGGCACCTCCAACTTCCAAAGTGATGCCCAGACTGGATTGATGAAACAAGTCTCTTGAGAACCTATTATTTTGGAACCAAAATGATGCAAGTGTGAGGGCAAGAGAGGGGAAGTAGGGAGAGAGAGAAGAAAGCAAGTGTGAGGAAAGAGCTAGAGAAGGGGGGGGGGGGGGGGGGCTAAAGATGATTGTTGCGCTTAGTAATAGCGTGGGACACCACGGTCGTGCTACTACGTTGTAGCGCGGCCTCGGGAACCCGCTCTACTACCAAGTGGGGCCCACCAGCTGGCCTCGTGTATATATAATACTAGCACGGGGTGTACCGCCCGCACTACTTCTATCCACTTAGTAGTAGCGCATGTTTTACACCCTGCGCTACTAGTGTTGCCTATATCGGGGGACCACTTGGTAGTAGCGCCGGGTCTACTGCGCCCTCACTACTACTACGCACTACCAGTAGCGTGCTGTTTACAAGCCCGCTACTTTTTTTTTTTGGACACAGTACAAACGCAAACGCTCATACATACACGCATACATTTACCGTACAAGCGCGCTACTATTAAGTAGCAGTACGGCAAGCCAAATAACCCGCGACACTACTAAGTGGTTACCTATAGGGGGTTTTCTAGTACTCCCTCCGTTCCAAAATAGATGACTCAACTTTGTACTAACTTTAGTACAAAGTTGGGTCATCTATTTTGGAACGGAGGGAGTAGTATATTATTTTCGAACCAAATTGATGCTCCCATTCTGTATAGTATGCCGAGCGTATCAAAAAGGAATAATAGTTTGTCCTATGCCATGCAATAAAATCTTCAGTAAGATTATCTGAGAGAGCTATGTTCAAAATTCCCTCTGCATACACCGGCATGAACAAATTCCTGATTAGAGTTTCATCCCAGTTCCCACTGTCTGGATCAATGAATGCATTAACTGTCCTTAGCAATGCATTGCCTCTTCTCGTCATAATCATCCTTGATGGACCGGATGAAATCCAATGGTCATCACAGATATTGATCTTTTCACCCGATCCAACTCTCCGAATATGACCCTTTTTGAAAGTTTGGAGCCCTGCAAGCGTGCACAGTGTTGTTGGATCAACTTTGCGGGGCCTTATTCTTCACGAATTAGTCGGTTGTAAAATTTGCATTTCGTGTACATATATGTGGCTGCTGTCGTTGCATGTGCTCTAACATGGAGCCCGCCGATATAATGGCATTAGGAATCAGGAGACGTCCGTCCTTGATTAACACTAGTGATTGGGGCGCCACCCTGTGGCGCCGCTTAAGAGGAAGTTGTGCGCACGTTTTCATTTAATCCTCGCCTCTGTCTAAAAAAACATCTAAAAAATTCATCACTTTCATCTAAAAAAAGTTAAAAAAAGAAAAATTATCATCGCAGCCTACCAGCGAGTGCCACTTTGCATAACCCAGCATTTAAAAAATACTAGAGGTCCTCACCTCCATCCAGAAAGGAAAAAAATACATATAAAAAATAATCCCCGCCGTCATCTATTTTTTTTTAAATTCTCACCATGGCCAACCAGTTTGCGCCACATGGCATAGTTGGTTGGCCGTCCTTCACGCGTAGCTTAATGGTTTTAATGCCTTCATTTTCCGGCGCTCTCTGAGTTGTCCTAAACTGGGACTAGTCCGTGTATCTGCCAACAACCATATGACCGGGTGCCCCTAGCCGCTTCTAGTAGCAGCTAGGAGTGGAGTACCCTAATTGAACCAAGCAAGTAGCTGGCGCGTTGCATTGCCCTTGCTTTGGCACCAGTGACATAGTAGGAGGAAGAGAAGTTGAGGAGAAGCTTACGATGCCGTGTGGCCGTGTCCTTCGCTCCCACCCACGCTCATCCTGCATCCGTACACTCGATCTGGTCCTTCAATTCGGCGGACGGACGTACGCAGCTGTGTATCATCATCGTCGCATGATTGTTTCGATCGACCTTCCCCGGTTGGCACATGCGTGGAGATGGATGAGTAGAATGCATGACACACTCTCTCTCTCTCTCTCTCTCTCACACACACACACACACACACACACACACCTACTAGTCCCAGGTGTTCTATACGCTGGAAAATTTCGTCGGTCCTTTTTTCATTTTTCTAGAATACAAACAATGAAACAAACAAGCGTATCATGTACTAGTAAAGAAGGATTGTGTAAAGAGCCCATCCACATGCAGTGTTACAATAACGGAACACTCCACCATCGAGTGTTACAATAGCTAGCCGGGACCAATCCTAGATCGTACTAGGACGGCATTGAGATCAGAAACAGTCCGGCCCTAGCATTCAAATTCGTAAGATCGATACGGCAATATATGCGCGTCGTGGTTGTGGAACTGGCAGGTACGGTGGTACTGATGATCTTGGATTCTTGGCCGCTGACCGTGCCGGTGTACTTCGGCCGGACCATGTATATATAGATTAAATGATCTCCTGTTCTTTTATCCAATCTTTTATCTTGTAATAATGCTCAGCTACCTTGAATGCATGCATGCATATATATGAGACTCCATATATATCATATAAGAAAAAGGATTCCCCCCGCTTTAGATTATAAAGCAACGTCCAACCGATACAACCAGCTTGCTGGGGCCACAGCACAAACAAGCCCAAAGAAAAAGGAGAGAAAGAAAAAAGAAACAAATGCCGACGCCGGCAGCTCAACTAAGCAAAGATGACCGACACCCGCTGCACCCACCGGAGAAGAACCACCGCCCGCCAAGCACACCGAAGCCTCGCGTACCAAGCAACATCTTCAGGAAGAAATACGACGACGACGCCGCTGCTGCCTAGACAAGTCCTAGGGTTTCCCTCGGTACGCGAATGACAGTGGGGAAGGGGGTATCACCGACGCCCCTTAGGAGGGTCCGGCAACGCCCACGGGCGCGGCCGCGCCGCTGGCAAACGAGCCGCCAGAGATTTCTCCTGCCCCGAAACCACCACCGCCACCTCAGATAATCGGAAGCGCACCGCCCAACATGCCGCCCACCAGCCTGTGCCACCACAGATACCACACCATCTTTACCGTTTCACCGAGGCCACCAACATGAGACCTGGAGGTAGGACGAGAAGACACCGGGCTCGGAGGCAACCGCACCACAGCCGACAGGAGGGAACAACCTCCACCACCGCGCGGAGCCGACCGGACATAGCGACAGGGACTCGCCAGGCCACCACCGGCCCGGCCGGACCCCAACGGGTCCGGACAGTCCCTGCAGCCACGCTGCAGCACGCCGGCCGCCGGAGCCACCACCACCGCAGCCACGGCCCCCTCGTCACACCACCAGGGAGCCACGCCGTCGCGCACCGGACCGCAGGCCCGCCCCAGCCTAGATGGGGCCCGAAAGGGCCTAGATCTGGGCCGAGCGGGCACCGCCGCCAGCCGCCCACCGCGCCGCCTGCAGCCAACGGCCATGCCGCCGCGTCGAGGGCATCCAAGGCCCACAGAACACTGCCGCCAAGCCTCACCGCCGTCGAGCAGGAGGGAGCCCCGACTCCCCCTCCCGGCGCGCGGGAAGGGACGTCCGCCGCCGCCGCCGCCACCCGAGCACGCCGGAGGTCGCTGCCGACGGCGGCGAAGGGAGATGAAGGAGGAGAAGGGCTGAGACGGGGAGGAGGGCAGGGGGGGCGCTCCACCACCTCGGGGGGCGGCAAGAGGGCCGGGGGAGGGGGAGGAGGAGGGACAGAGGGGGGCGACCGGGGAGCACGCGTGAGGCGGCCTGCGCTGGCGGGAAGGGGCGAGGGCAGCCGGCGGTGACGAGGAGGAACCCTAGCGCGGGTCGCAGGAGCCCCTCATATATATCATCATCATGATCATTCCAAACGGCCTCTCCTAGTGTCTCCTCCACAAATCATGTCCTCTCGGACACCCCGAAATTAATGGTGAAAGAGTGCCCTCGTCCACAAGTTAGGTACTCGGGCCTCGGTTGGCTTGTAACAGCAGCCAGTCTCCTCCGTCCTTTATCTCTCCGATCCCTTTAGTGAAACCTCAAGGAGGGTGTGATCTGAGCTGCTAAAGTCAAGAAGTTCCAAGTCACTTTAGCACAGGGTACAAAGGTGCACCTCACTCTACTCAAACTTTACTAGTACCCCTTTTGTTCTTCACAACATATATTTACCGTTGGACTGCTTGACTAGTTAAGAATACCTCCGCATATCACAATTTTCCGCATCGAAAAGGGCTGTAATATACATGTCAACGATGTCGTCCCAACTCTGATGTGGAGATGGAGCAGAGTGGTGGCTCATGGGCACGACATTTTTTTTGAAGGTCACCGGGGGAGGGCAAAGCCCTCCACCTGAATTGTATTCATTTTTGCCTATAGACTTTGCAGCCTAATACAAGATAGGGTTCAAGTGAACCAGAAGAACAGGGGGGGCACAAGAAGAGAGATAAAGTGAAAAAACACATGGTGAAGGGGGGGGGGGGGGGCACCCCCGAGCACTCGACTGCAACAGTCAGCCGAGACCATACCAAGACATTGTACCATCGACGCAATCGAAATGCGCCGGCCAACCAGGACCGCACAACGCCGCGACACCACCGATGCCATGGGGTACAGACTGCACAACGCCGCGACACCACATGTGTCATGGGGTACAAAATGCACAACGCCGCGACAACACCATGTCATGGGGTATAGACTGCACAACGCCGCGACACCACCAGTGTCATGGGGTACAGTCAAAAGGTCACGCCAGGCCGAGACGGCGCCACGACACCTATGTATCGTCGGCGTAGTCAAAGGACGTCACCAAGCAGAGAACACCCCAGAGTACACCCAGGCCATCGCGATGAACCGGGGGATGAAGACAACGCCATCAAGATGGAAACGACGTGAAGCGCCGCCGCTGTCTCGGCCAGCAGCAGCCGGCCGACCATGGATTTCTCCCATCCCCGGTCACATCTTCACGCAAAGAGCATCGCAGAGCAACCGCCAACAGCACCGGGCAGCGCAGGAACGGGCGGCCCCAGATCCAGGTGAATCCAACCGGGAGAGCGACGTCGGTAGGCACCTTGACGCCGAGGGCACCAGTGAAGACCACCGGTGAGGCGCCCCCAGCAGGAAAAGCCACGAGCAGCGGCAGCCCACCGAGGGAGAAATGGGAGGTGGAGGGCTCCATGGCAGGAGCCACGACGCCACCTTCGTTGGCGAGTGCAAGCAGAAGCACGACGACGATAGAACAGGGGGGTGGCGGAGGAGGAAGACGCGGAGCACTGCAGTAGACGGTGACTGAGTGGTTGAGGGCGGAAGGCGTCGGAGGCCGGCGAGAAGACGCCGAGCAGGAGGATGGAGGGCGCAGTTCCTAGCCACGAGGCAACGATGGATGGAGCCTCCGCCGACAACCCAGGGGCCGCTGCGGTGCCCCCAGCGGGTAAAGCCACGAACAGCGGCAGCCCACCGGGGGAACTGGGAGGTGGAGGGCTCCAGAGTCGCAGGAGCCACGACGCCGACTTCGTTGGCGAGCACCGCGAAGAAGCACGACGACGACGGAGCAGGGGGCGCTGGAGGCGGGAGACGTGGCGGCAGTACCGCAGTCGGCGACGGTGAGTGGTTGAGGGCGGGAGGAGGCGGAGCCCAACCCAAGGACGCGGAGCAAGGGGCGGGGCGCAGCGCCAGGAGCAGCAGGACTCCGCCGATGCAGCCACGAATCGCCCACCATGGGGGAGGAGCTTCGCCAGATTGGATCTGGGCGGGCTGGGCCGAGTGCGCGGGGAAGACATCAGGGTGCCGCCGCCGTCCCGGAACCGGCCAGGGCGGGGACAAGCGCCGTCGGAGTGGACGAGGGAGGGGGCGCTGGAGAGGGGGGCGCGGTGGTGGAGCGGCTCCGGCCAGATCGAGGGTCGGGGGAGGGGTTCTGGAACGGAGATTGGAACGAGACCGCCTCGCCGCCACCTTCCCTGGGCGCGGCGCGGCTTCGCGCGGCCGGCCCTCCGGCGACGGCGTTGCGGGGAGCGGCGGCGCTGGTTTCCCCGTGTCACCAGACGCGGGCGACGCGGGGTCGGTGGTCTTCTCTTGCAGGTGTTCTGCCTTGGGTAGTGTGTGAAATCGGGCACGACATTATCATGCATGGACGGGTACATGCAGCCAACTATAGGCGCATGTTGTATCTATCCACATTGGCACATTGCGTCGCAACTGCACCGACCGGAACGGCATGCATTACAGAGGGAGGGCGCAGGCAGGCAGGCAGGTGTGAGCAGTTGATGCGCGAGGGAGCGAGCGAAAGGGACCTGCAACAGAAAGTTCTTAGCTGCTACGACTACTACCACACATGCATCCACTATTCTCTTCACCATCTACCACTACCACTCTAGCTGCTACTACTAGCTCAAAAGGTATACATTTGTGTGCGAGCCACCGACGTTACCTTGTAGTTGCAGGAGTATTCAATTTCAAGCTGGAGTGGAGTAGCTACCGAGTCGATCATGCCGGCATTTGGTACCAAACCGTCCATCGATCCACCAACCATTACTACTACTATCGTAGTCGAAGCACATGCGCCAAGATCAATCAAGTCTGAACAAAGCTAGCTAGCTAACATTGGAGTCGAATTATGCCGAGCACTCCGTACGCTCTACCGAGCTGGGTTCAGAATTATGAAGCCACCATGTATCCAGTCAATGCATGCATCCTCAGGTCACCCAGATTTCAAGTTAGCCGTGGCGACTTTGCTTGTGCCTTTCCTTCTGCAAAGACGTGCGGTGCGTGACTTGGAAGGATCGATAAGGTGCACATGCTGCCGCGCAGAAATTCGTGGCAAGAGGTCAACCGAGAAGATATATAATCGCGGCTACATACATACAACTAGCTACGTCACCATCCATCAGCATGTACGTACGTAGGTGTACTGCGCGGTGGCGTACGTGCCCGGGTTTGCATTGCAGCCAAGCGTCCAATTGAGCCACCTACGTACCTAGCTGCTAACTGTTAATTGGTCCACTAGATATACTATCACTCTCGCTGATTAAGCAGCAGGGCACACCCGTACACTGATTAGGCAGCAGGATTACGTGCGTGATCAGCTAGCTCTCCTCTGATCGCTCTCCAAGAGAGCACTTTCAGCCAAAAGTTGAAATCCGAGAGAAAAGTCCGTATCTCTCCACCACGAACTGAGACGATCCATCAGATCAGAAGCAGAAAAAGGAACTTCACGCGCTTCACTTTGTTACTAAGTGAAGCGTGTTAACTGTTAAACCAGCTGTGTAGTTAATAGTTACTAAAACAAAATAAATTTTGTCCGGAGAAAAAGGGAGATATATATGCACTTGACGTTTACTCCATGGATCAATTTCCCTTCCACTCCAAGCTAGCTAGCTAGACTCCAACACCCAACCAACCGAATTCTCAACAAGAAGAACAAGAAAAGCTGCAATCGAAGAAGCTTCAGTTGTAGGTGTTTTTCTTTCATTCGCTTCTTTAACCAACCGATCGATCAACAAGTCAAAAATAAGAGACTAATTAAAAAGAAGCAAGAAAGAAACTAGAGAGAGAGAGAGAGAGAGAGAGAGAGAGAGAGAGAGAAAAGCAATCAATCGATTCCATCCCCTGAATTTGAATTTGGAGACATGCATATGAATATGGATGGGTGGAGGTCCAAGAACCGATGATGATGCATGAATTGATCAGACGTCGACGGCGCATGCGGCGGCCTGCTGGAAGCGGAAGTAGTCGGGGCCGCCGCCGGTGGTGGCGCCGTAGCTGCCCTTGCCCTCGTTCACCCTGATGAGGGCCGGGCAGTTGACCCGGAGGTGGTAGTGGCCGGAGATCCAGGTGCCCACCTTCCAGCGCACAAAGCCGTCCACCTTGACGTCCACCAGCACGTACCCGGCCGTCTCGTCCTGCGCCAGCGCCACGGCGAGCACCGGCGGGAGCACCACGCTGTCCATGGACCTCAGATACGGCGACCACACGGACTGGTCCCGGTGGCCCTGGTAGGCGACGGGGAGGCGGGTGGGCACGGTGATGGCCACGCCCTTGTACTGCGCGTACATGTCCGCCTCGTCGTAGTAGACGCCGACGCGGTCGTTGGGGTTGCGCGCCGCCACCGTGGCCTGCATGGTGGTGAAGAGGTAGGCGGAGGTGGGCGGCGTGACGTTGAGGCAGAGCACCGCCAGGTCCTGCAGGTAGAAGCGGGGCTTGTGGGGGCGGAGCACCAGGTAGACGATGAGGATGACGAAGAGGGCGAGGAGGAGGAGGGCCAGCAGCGCGCCGCAGCACTTGCGGTAGAGCCGCCGGCGGTGGCACTCGCAGCCCCCGCCCTTGTGCCCGCCGCAGTCCTTCACCGCCATGGAATGGAAGGCCGGTCGGTCGCCTCAGCAGCAGCTGCTGCGTGTGGTGATCGGTGCTGGCTGCACGGAGCTAGCTGCGGGTGATTGGTCAGGTGAGGAGGTGTGAGGCTGTGATTCGATGATGTGTGGGAGCTAGGAGAGGGGAGAAGAAATGGCACTTGGGGACGAGGTGGGTTATATATCGGGACTCGGGAGAGGCAGCGGCTGAGCGGCAGGAGGGAGGTTGGTGATTGATTGGGGGTCAGGAGCAGGAGCAGAAGGGGAGGATCAGCATTGGTCTGTGTGCAGAAACTACTGGCGCAGCTGTACTTGTGTATGTCATGTATGCTGGGTCTCAGTGTTAAACTGTTAATTACCTGGTACTCTTTTTTTTCGAATAAATTACCTGGTACTTGAAGTTTCTTTTCATGCATGTTAGTTGATACGTCACTGTCACTGGAGTGATTAGCAGTGGAACCGTAAGCTAGGCTGACGGGCAGATGAGAGGTGGTTAATGGTGACGGTGGTGGGGGTGAGAGCTAAGTTCCAAGATAGCTACAGCAGCAATGATTCGCGGCGAAAAAGGAGCGCCTTTAGTTCCTCCGATACGATACAAAAAAGCGGAAAAGGCAAGGAAGCAACCATAGCGAAATTTCGCATTTTGCGCTGCCGCCCATGCATTCGCCCTAAACGTGCCGAGCAAGAAGAACACGCCGTTTCTTTTAGCCATGCCATGATTGATCGATACTACTCCCTCCGTCCTAAAATAAATGTCTTGACCTTAGTACAATTTTATACTAAAGTTAGTATAAAGTTGAGACGTTTATTTTGGGACGGAGGGAGTATTCATCTTCTTCTTGCGCGTCTCAATTCTCGGCACAAACAAGTTGTGTGGCTAGCAGTCAATAATATTAGAGCCGATAAGGATGAAGCAAGCGTGAGCTAGATGTAATTTGGCGGTGAAGGTAACTTTGGAGCTTCCTGTGCGAAGAAAAAGTTCAAAGGAATAAACCAGTGCAAAGGTGAAGGGGAGAAAAGGATGGTTCCGGCTGTACTTGGGCCATGAGAAGTTACACTGTCACTTTGTAGAGATCAGAAGTTATACTCCCACTGAGCCTGAAGATACACTTTATACATGTTAACTTTTTCGATGAAGACGCTGCGTGTTAGTGGGGTCGTAAGCCGGGTAAATGCGAGGCGGTCAATTAACCAATGGCGATGAAGAGATGGTGGGGTTGAGTGCTGTTTAGCTACGTACGACACTGATTGTGGGCACCTTTAATTCCAAGATATGTTTGTTACAAACCCAACAAAAAAGTGAGGATGATGAAGTCATGAAACTAACGTTGGCCTTCCTTGGCAACATACATGTGCGCGTTTGTTATCTGTGGAGGGAGCGGATCAGTTTGCAACGCAAGTGGGTACGTGGCGAAGGGAGGGTGAGGCGTCCACATCATCAGAGAGCCAACATACATAATCCCAACGGAAAGCACGCTTAAAGCAGAGGAATAATAACAAGTAGAAGAGGAATCGTACGTACACTACTGTGTATAGATCCCCGTCAGCGTCATCTTCATTCCGTGTGCAGGCAGGGCAGGGCAGGCACCTACCTACCCTGATTGATTACTGGCCGGCGATCGACCCCCCATAGCCTTCCATCTTCTTCCAAAACGACCGTCCGACCGCATCGCTGCACAGCACATGCATTGGATACACATACACATACGTGAGTACCGAGAGAGATCATCGGCGGACAAGAGACCGATCGATCGATCGTCAGTACCAGGTACCACGACGTATGCATATGTACGCAGAGATATGTCCGTGTCGATCTTATCTTACGAGTCAATTCGTCATGTCGGACTATTCATAGTGACGATATCGTCGTGACACTACACTAGTGTCAAAAATGCTCTTATATTATGAGACGGAGGGAGTAGTAGCCACCGATCGACCAGAAAATTAACTCACCGTGCCAGCATACAGCATACAGTATAGGTGCAGGAGAGCGACGAAATTTATATATTCAGTACAGCTTAGCATGATGATCGATCATACACCGGCGTGGGATCTCATAGGTGAGAAAAGAGAGCAATTCAAAGCCACGTCTTCTACTTATCCACTCCTCCGTATGCATGCATGCATGTGCCAACAGGGAGGAGGGTCGAGTCGATCATGCATTATTATCAAAACCATCAATCATAGGAGGACGAGACGCCGATGAGATATGTACGCTACGTCCGTCCGCCGGATTCAAGGACCTGATGGACGGACGCGGACGCACGGAATCGGAAGCTTCTCCTCCTCCTCCTCCTCCTCCACCACCAACACGTTTGTGCATGTGAAATCATCCGGCAATGGTGCCAAAAATGAGATAGGGTGCAACTGGTGCCAGCTAGAGGCTAGAGGCACCGTTGGGTCGTGGTTGTTGGCACATGGACTACTAGTCCAAGTTTAAGGACGATTCGGAGAGAGACCAGACACTGACAGAGAGGGGATCAGCTGGCTAGCATGTTAATCAGGGACGGATGCCTCCTAACGGTAGATTACGGGTGGGCTCCATGCGGAAGCACATGCAATTTGATCAGCAAAACGCAGAGGCCAGATGTGCATGTATACCGAACGCAGAAGCAAACATGCAATGCAAGCCACACGTTTCACAACCATATCAAATGATCTGATGAAATTGTGTGCCTCGGAGGGGAAAAAAGAACGGGAGAGTGGTTCGCAGTGGACTGGAGAATCACACCCACACGCGCACAAATTCACAGGGAAAATGGATAGAGAAAAGAAAAATATCTATCTGTTATGGTCATTTTTCATGGCCTTTAGCAACTGTCCAATACTTGAATAACCAATCTCTTGATATTTGTTCTGGTGCGCTGGTCTTATTGAGCATTAGCATGACGAGTTCCCGGCTGTCGACTCCAACAAGTTTTGCCCGGCTCCGGCTAGGGAGGGGCGATGACGGCGGCGCGCCTTCGGCTCATATCAGTGTTTGTAGTCGTCGCTAGGTGGTCTACATATCTGAATGTAGTTTTTATTATTTCTAGTATTCGTTGTACTACCATGATTGAAGTTGAGACAAGTTCAGCTGCTTCAGGCTTTACCGACAGGGGCGGAGACAGGGGGGGGGGGGGGGGCGAGCCCGCCCCCCCCCCAACGATTTCTAGTAGGTAGTAGTATACGTAGTATACTGTATATGCGCTAATTGGCTGGAGATAATCACATCATTAGCCCATATAAGATTATTTTAGAGAAATTAGCCCATATGAGTACTAATATATTAATTATTCTAGACCGAAAGCCCAATAGCCCATGTCATTGACTCATTGACTCATTGTCAATCCATCCATGCGGCCATGCGATCAATCCATCCATTGATCGTGTCCTGCAGTAGGGCATTGTTTGCCGCTGCCGCCCAGCCGCCGGCTGCCCGGCTGCCGCTCCTACTCAGGTAAGGCGCTCACCAGTCACCACGCCGCCGCCGCCCCTACCCTATCGGCTGTGCTGATCTGTCGTGTTTGTCCGCTGTGTAAGGACTAAGGAGGGAGTACCGGAGGAGAGAAGGAGCCTTCATTACATCAGAGTTTTGCAGTGAGAAAGGAAGATCAGATAGAGGAAGGTACCACTACGTACTTGTAGCTATCAGTTATTATAAATTAAAATCCTACTATCCTAATCTGGGGTGTTAGTGTTGTCTACAGAATAGTGAATTAATCTATTAATCATGGTTTTCCTTTATATAGTAGTCAATGAGGAAGCGAAAAGCACCAACAACTAGGGGGATAAATTCCTTTTTCACGCCAGTTGGGTCAACTTCAAGCTCCAACACTACTGGTGCCGAAAATGTGATTCCATCTGAGGAGCAACCTGTTGCAGATAACCAAACAAATGATATTCCCGTTGATATGCAAACTGATGAGCAACAGGTTGTGGCACCGGAAGAAGTTGCAGCAGGAGAAGGTACAATTGAAAGCACAAAATATGTAAGGGACCCCGGTATGCACCAGCAAATTTGGGAACTCCCTCATGATGAGCAAGAAGAAGCACGCCTCTTCTATATTTTGAAGGGAGCTTATCAACCATACATGAGAGAATGTCCATATAATAAACCAGGAAAAAATCGTCGTCGATTTCAATACAGTTATTTCAATTATTTTCCTTGGCTTGAGTATTCGATGGAAACACATCGTGCGTACTGCCTACCTTGTTTTCTCTTCACAAAAAAGCCAAGTGGAAGGTGTGGCTTTGATGCATTCACAGTCAAGGGATTTAATAATTGGAAGAAGGTGAATGATGAAAACGAATGTGCTTTCTTAACTCACATGGGCAAAGATTCCAACTCCGCTCATAACTTTTCTCAGCGGTGTCATGATAATCTGAAAAATAGTTTGACTCACATTGACAAGTCAATGGTGAAAGTGTGTGCAAAAAAGGTCGCAGATGCAAGGCTAAGGCTTAAAGTTACAATTGATTGCATCAAGTAAGCAAGCTTTTCTGTTTTGAGAATTCAAATATTTTATAATGTACATTAAAGCAAGTTATGACCTTTTTTCTTGTTGATTTCATTAGATGGTTAACATTCCAAGCTTGTGCTTATAGAGGCCATGATGAATCTCCGGGATCAAGTAATCAGGGTAATTTTCTTCATCTGGTGAGGTTCTTGGCTTCTTATAGCAAAGAGGTGAATGCGGTTGTTTTGGAAAATGCTCCAAGGAATGCGAAGTACACCTCCCATACAGTGCAACTAGAAATCCTCACATTACTTTCTAGTAGAGTTAAGGAAAAAATTAGATATGAAATTGGTACTAGCAAGTTCTGCATAATGGTAGACGAAGCACGAGATGAATCAAAGAAAGAGCAAATGGCATTGGTTCTTCGATTCCTGAGCACCGAGGGGTTCATACAGGAGCGTTTTCTTGATAACCAAACAAATGATATTCTTGTTGATATTTTGGTAGGCCGCCCTTCTAAGGGCGTTACTCTATTGCTTCTCCTCTGGTGTCATTCGTTGCCTGGCTTCTCTTTGACGGGCAGTCCTCTCCTCCTCTGTTTTTTCCTAGCTTCTCTGCGACGTGCATTGATTTCCTCCTTCTATTCAGGTGTTAATCTATTTCGCCGTGCTATATATTGGTCTCGCCTTTTCTTTTTTCTGTCTCATTTAATGATACCATTTGAAGCAATGTGTTCGGGGACAGTGTCTTCAGTGTCGAGTCGAGTGATATATCCGAACCAATATTATGATCAATGATGCTCTCTGTTCCTCGAAGTGATGCACGGTGATCATAGTAAGTGCCTTCACGAGAATGATTTCCTGAAAAACCATTTTGTTTTAACAAATGTATAAATGCAAACTGAAAAAAAGTCGTGTGTAAGGGCGATACCAATTGATGTTTCCACATGTGCCACTGTCTGAAAGGCCGTGAGATTGCCGGCTATAGGAATCATCACAGGCAGTTGCGTGGTCACATTGTCATCATCATGAGAAGATGAAACACTGTAGTTAGTAGTGCCTGTTTGTTCTCGTATGAAAAAACCAGATGGTGGTCGGTGTGTATTGGTGGGTTGTGATATGGGTGTCCTCTCATATTCGACAACTGATAAGATTAATGTAAGTTAAGTTATGAAGCTTATTGAATACCTTATGTGCAGACATGTGATTGGCGTACACATACCTTTTTTTCCTTTATCATAGAGATGCTCTCTATCCTGTGACATCTTTCTGTCCTGTAGAAGCTTAAATAAACCTGCTGCCTTTTTGCATTAAAAAATGATATGAATTGAACTACAAAAATGATATGACATACTATAGGACTTTAGCAATATCCTTTATGGAACAGGGCAATATTCTTTATGGAACAAGGTCTCCAATATGAACTTAACTGTGGGAACTGAACAGGTGTCAATCTCACAAGAGAAGGTGGCATAACTCAGATTTTGTAACTTTGGGGAATAAGTGCTATGTTCAAATGTTGTGCAGAGTGTATTACATTTGCTGTCATACATTTGCACAGAGTGTAGTCGCTGAAAAGACACATTTAAGATGCCATCTGGCACCCGTCCACATGTATTAATTCCCAGAACTTGATTAGTCTAATGAAGCAGGTTCATGACATGGTAGCTAGGATATTGCTTAAAATCCGGCATGCTATGTGAAGTACTAACATTATGAATTTTTGAACAGGAGTCTAGTATAACTACTTTGCATGATGAAACGGGTCACCTAGGGCGTGATGGGCACCATGAAACATAACAAAGGTGCATATCCGATCTTTGCCGTCGGAGAGGAAGAAGATGGTAGGCAGGCTCAGGAGATGACGCAGCAGCAGCCGTCGAGTGGAGGTTGTGGTTCGGCATGCGAGGCGATCAGCAGAGGTTACAGCTCGATGTGGCCGGACGACGATCGAAGCGTCATTTCTGTTTTGGTGGCGTGCGTTCGCGTGTGGATGGAGCTCATACGCCAGGAAGAACTGGCGTCTCCATGGAGCTCGTACTCCAGGAAGAACTGGCGTTCATTGGCGGGTCGAAGAAGTTTGATTTTTGGTCGGTGGACCTCGTTCGTGGGTTGTGGAGCTGTTTTTTTATTGGCTGTGCGCGATCTTGGGGTTTGGTCAATGGATTTCTCGTTCGTGTGTTGAACTATGTTTTTGGATGTGGATCTCGTACATGGGCTGAGTTGTTTTTTTTGCGGGGCCTGAGTTGGTGATTTTTCTTACGTGGGCTGAGTTGGTGATTTTTGGGCTGCTGCGTATGTATGGACCTCGGGCGATGGTTTTTGTTCGAAGTGAGGGAGGATCGAACGAGGTCGAACCATCACGACGTTCGATCCTCTTTAATAGTAGAGATTATTTTATTACAAAAAGATCGTGCAAGGGGCGACCGCATCACAGAAGAGCACATGCATTGTATACACATATACTACTACAGTAGTACGTACGTACCAAGATCATCGGCGGCCAAGATCAATCGTCAGTACCACGTACCACGATTGCATACATGTGTATTGTCATATCTTTTTTCAACACAGCACAGACGCAAGCACTCATATACACGCGCATACACACATTTCTATGAACGCACACACGCATACCTTACCCTTATGATCACCTCCGAAAGACTGAGCCGGCATATCATCTTGAAATTTACAAAGTCGCCGTAGGCACCTCGTCGTCGACGGGAACGTCTCCTCCCACTGAATGCGGATCGCCGAAAATCCTGAAATAAATCCAGAAATAAATGCGAGCATCAGGACTTGAACTCTGATGGATTGAGGATACCACAGTCCCTCTAACCATCCAACCAAAGGTGTTCGTATCTTGCCACTTAATTTCTCCCGTCTTTTCATTTCTGATCCTCGTATATATACGTATAAATTCGACCGGAGGTTAGGTGAGAGATACGTAGACCAGAGAGCCACGCGTTCTATTCTACTTATAATATCCTTGCACCGATCGACCCCCATGTGCCAACATGGAGGAGGGTCGAAGCAATCAATCATGACACCACGATGGTACTCTGCGTAGGTACACCTGCCGAATCGAAGGGACAGGGAATGGACCAAAGCACAACGGAAGTGTGGGTGGGACACGATCACACGGAATCGGAAGCTTCTCCTGATCTCCTCCTGCTCGTATGTGCATGCGAATCGTCCGTAGCTCGTGCCAAAACAAAGGGCACGTGCACATGCGACGCCAGCTACTCATTCCGTTACTAAATATAAGTGTTTTTAGAGATTTCAATACGAACTACAAATGGATGTATACAGACATATTTCAGAGTGTAGAGTCGCTTATTTTGTTTCGTACGCAGTCCATATTAAAATCTATAAAAACACTTACATAGGAGTATTTAGGAACGGAGAGAGTACTTGCGTGGTTCAATCTAGCTAGAAACGGCTCCGGTCATGCATGGTTGTTGGCAGATAGATGGACCAGTCAAAGTTAAGGACAGCTAAGGGAGAGAGGGAAGCCGGTTAGCCATTGTTTGTTAGTCAAGGACGGACGTCTCCTAATTCCTAACGCCATTATATGGGCGGGCTCCATTCGAAACCACATGCCACGATATGCGAATGGCGCCACTAAGCAGATGCAACAGGCAAGCAAGCTAGCTAGCTAGTAGATGTTTCACATTCATATCAAATGATATAATCGAAGTGCATAATGTGTAGTATCTGGGAGCAAAAATCGGAGAGTGGTTGCCGGTGGACTGCTCAAATTCAAATGGGTATTGGCAAATGTGTCGTGGTTACTTTCCGTGGCCTTTAGCAATTGAACAGACTTCACTAATCTTTTAGGCAAATGTGTCATGGTTACTTTCCGTGGCCTTTAGCAATTGAACAGACTTCACTAATCTTTTAGGCAAATGTGTCATGGTTACTTTCCGTGGCCTTTAGCAATTGAACAGACTTCACTAATCTTTTAGCAAAAGTGAAAAGGTATGATTTTCCAATGACAGGCCGTGTGGCCAAAAGCATTCACAAACTTTCATGGACCAACGAATCCTAACGGCAGAAAATTGACAGCCAGCAAAAGTAGCAGCTAGGTGACCATGCCAAGTAGCCTAGGATTATGTACAATTTGGTGATCATCAGGTTTTCACATCACCTTGGCATGGTCTTGTCTCGTATGAGAGTGCACAAACATTCCCTCATGCCTACCATCATTCATCAGTCAAGTTTAAGAGCGTCGTCAACTGCACAATATAATGATTTTTTTTCTTTCTTTCTAATGCTATGCTATTAACTTCTGATATGTAGTAAAATTAAGCATGTAGGCAGGAAGAATCTATCTGATTACCCCTGTTTGTCACCCAGTTTATACAGAGACGAGCCGATGCGAGTTTACTTAACAGGAAGAGACAATATTCTCCCAAAGAATAAGAACAAGTTCTACCATGGCAAGAAAACATAAAAGAAAAACTATGTTTAGATTCCACGGGTACTCGCCATGACCTATGACCCATGATAGTTCTGTGACCTAGTCCATTAGCTGTGACGATGTTACCACGAAACGACCAGAAAGATATCTATCACCCTTTTCCTCCCAAATCCCTATCTGGTATCTACTTTTTGAGTACAACCAAAAACATCATGCGCCGCTACACCCACACACTGAATTTGATACTTCCTCCATTCCACAATGTAGTGCGCCCGCGCTTTCCAAAATCTAAGTTTGACCATAAATTTAACCAACGAGACCGACTGTGGTGGGAGCAAATATTATACCACTGAATTCATATCGAAATACGAAATCAGTGGTATAATTTTTGCTCCCGCCAGAGTCGGTTTCGTTGGTTAAATTTGATTGGCTCCGATAGGTGATGACCTGCTCAACTCGAGGAGGAGGTGTGAGTTTATGATTCGAGGATGGTGATTTAATTCACACAAATTCACACATCCTCGAATCACAAACTGGCGTGAGTTTGTGATTCGATGATGTGTGGGGGCTAGCTAGGAGAAGGAAGAAGAAATGGCACTTGGGGAGGAGGTGGTTTATATATCGGGAGAGGCAGCGGGAGGAGGGAGGTTGGTGATTGGTTGGGGGTCAGGAGCAGAAGGGGAGGATCAGCATTGGTCTGTGTGCAGAAACTACTGGTGCAGCTGCACTTGTGCAGACTGCAGAGCGTGTGTATGTTATGTATGCTGCCTGGTCCAGTGGGTGCTGTGTTTTTTCAGCCATGTTAGTTGATACGCCACTGTCATCGGAGTAATTAGCAGTGGAACCGTAAGCTAGCCTGACGGGCAGATGAAAGGTGGTTCATGGTGATGGTGAGGGTGAGTGCTAAGTTCCAAGATAGCTAGAGCAGCAATGATTCGCGGCGAAAAAAGAGTGCCTTTAGTTCCTCCGATACGATACAAAAAAAAGCAGAAAAAAGGAAGCAACCAAAGCGAAATTTCGCATGTTGCGCAAGTGTGAGCGACCGCCCATGAATCCGCACTACACACGCAACACGAACACTTTTTGTTTAGCCAAGCTATGATTGGTTCGATGCGACTCTCAATCGACACGAACGAGTTGTTTGGCTGAGGGGGAGCGTGTGGCAGTCAAGAACAGTTGTTACCGAGAAGGATGACGCGTGAGCTGTTGACGGTGATGGTAACTTAGCATCAGAGGTGCCTCAGTGCAAAGTTGAAAGGGAAAAAGTTGCAAAAGTTCAAAGGGGAAAAGTTGCAAAGTCCAACGGGAGAGAAAAGGGTGGTGCCGGCTGTACGTCCGTGGGCCTTTGGAAGTTACCCTGTCACTTTGTAGACATCTGCATGCTGCCCAAGACACACTGTTGTGTGTTATGGAGTGGTAAGCCTCTCCAACGGGAGGCGGTCAATTAATCATGTAGTTGACGGAGCCGGTGGGGGTGAGAGCTACAGCATTACTAGGTGATTCCAAAAGCGGCAACGGTTGTGGCAGAGGCTGAGAGGATTCAGATTAGGGAGAAGCAAAGGAGCACCTTTGATTACCCTCCCCAGATATGTTTTGTTATTGCAAACAAGAAAGTGGGGATGCTGAAGTCATGAAACAATAATCTGTGGAGCAACGTTGGCCTTCCTTGGCGACATGCGCGTGCGTGCGTGCGTACGTGCGTGCGTGGGAGGGAGCGGATCAGTTTGCATTGCAATGCAAGTGGGTGGCCAAGGGAGGGTGGGGCGTCCACATCACATGAGACGATGAACCCAACGGAAAGCTTAAAGCGGGGGAATAGGAATAAGAAGCAGAAGAGGAATCGTGCGTACATACTGCATATAGGGGCCCGTCAGCGTCATCTTCATTCCGTGTGGGCAGGGCAGGGCAGAGCAGGCACCTACCCTGATTAGCGGCCGGCGACGGCGAGCCCCACCACCGTCCTCCATCTTCAGAAACGACCGTGACATCGCAGCGGAGCACATGCATCACCGTTCAGAGCCACACCTTGTACCTATCCACCCCTTCCATCCGTACGGACGATGATCAAAAGAAAACAATCAATCATACGGCGGCGACGACACGCTGGCGTCCGCCGTCCGCCGGATTCAAGGACCAGACGGACGGACGCGGGCGCACGCAGCGTGGGTGGGAGGGAAGGACACGGCCGCACGGAATCGGGAGCTTCTCCTCCTCCACCACCAACACGCAGTAGTACGTTTTGTGCGCTCGAGTTGTCCGTCACTTGTGCCAAAACCATAGTTGGGCAATGCAATGCGAGCTACTTGGTTTAATTGAGTGGTTGTTGGCAGATGGACTAGTGGTCCAAGTTAAGGACAACTCCA
This sequence comes from Triticum aestivum, assembly GCF_018294505.1. NCBI lineage: Eukaryota > Viridiplantae > Streptophyta > Magnoliopsida > Poales > Poaceae > Triticum > Triticum aestivum. The sequence continues at coordinate 795,218,575 of NC_057798.1, read as the reverse complement.
TCGGAGAGAGACCAAACACTAACTAGACTGACAGAGAGTTAGGGCTCACACTAGGCTAGGGCTAGGCCAGGGACTCTAAACCAACCCTCATTCACCGAGTTAATTAGTTGAGGAAAAGAGATGGGCAGATACACAACCTACTTTGTACTTTCTCAAAAGTGAAAAGGCCTCCATGTTTATTCCAACGATGTGGCAAAAAGTATTCCAAAGCTTCCTTGGACCAACGAATCCTAACGGCACAAAATTGACAGCCAGCCAAAGTAGCAGCTGGTCATTTGGTGATCATCATCAGGCCTTCACTTCCCCTTGGCCTATCTTGTGTCGTATGCGAGTACTACCAATTATTCCCTCATGCCTACCATAATTCATCAGCCAAGTTTAAGAGCATCCTCAACTGCACAATGTTATGATTCTTTTTCCCTTTCTAATGCTATGCTATTAACTTCCTTCTGATAGTAAATAGTGTAAAGTTGTAGGCAGGAAGAATCCATCTGATTACAACCTGTTTGCCACCCGTTTATACCGAGACTAGCAACCGACACCGAGTTTATTTAACATGAAGAGGCAATGTTCTCCCAAAGAATAAGAACCAAGTTCTACCATGGCAAGAAAACATAAAAGCAAAACTATGTTTAGATTCCACGGGTACTCACCATGACTCATGACCCATGATAGCTCTGTGACCTAGTCCATTAGCTGTGACGATGTTACCACGAAACGACCAGCAAGATATCTATCACCCTTTTCCTCCCAAATCCCTATCTGATATCTACTTTCCGAGTACAACCAAAAACAGCATGCGTCGCTAGACCCACATACTGATTTTGATAGCTCTGCTGTCAACATCTAGATCCAAAATTAAATGCAGATTATATGTGACGCTCCCTGCAGCACGCGTGCTGGAGCACAGGAACCCTTACGATAATGCTGGACCGAGATTTGGTTGGCTCCGATAGGATGATGACCAGCTCAACTCAACAGCATAGAAAATGACTCCCTGACCAACCGAGGCCACGGCAATATATCCCCCTAGTTCCTATTATGATCCACAGAGTTTGAAGCTTCCTACAGAAGCATTGGGAAAATTATGTTACTATGCAGCATGCAACGAATTAAATTGTGACCGAGAAGCAGAACCTAGAGGCCAAAAATAAAGCTGGTACTGCATAGTGAAAAATAAAGTTCATATGTAGGTACATTTAAGTAGAGAAATGCAAACCATTTTTTGGGGCTGCAGAGAACTGAACCAAGCATATCGGACAAAAAGGAAGAGCATCAGAAAGTGCTGCAGCCACAAAGTTAGTGGGGGATTTCTTTTTTATAGTTTAAATATAGATTATCATCCATAATGCCGTCATAAAGGCAATAAAGCACAATTCTGGGAATTGATTTGTGTGTGTTAAGCTCCGAGAGCTTACAAATAGTTGGTGGAAAGGCGCGTCATCGTTAATCCAAGACCAAATGAAAAGTTATCGCTTCACTAGTGGGGATCATACATGTATTCCTCAGAGAACCAAACAGAATAATCCTACCTAAAAAGGATGGATATGAAGGGACTAGAATAATGAGAGCAGGTAGGGTGCTGGTATATACTAGCATAACAATATTGATTTATGATAACACTACACTGGCACCAGGTGAAAAATTCAGCTAGTTTGTGCTAAAGAAGAAAACTTTTGCACTGTATAATTTGGGTAACATTTGATCCGAAGCAAAATCAAAGCACACTCACAGGAAATAAGGGATAAAAATGGAACGAAAAGAAGTTTGGAAACTGATGGTATATGTTAGTACTGTAATCACCACTCAACCTAAAGCTAAACACTCCCAGATATCTACAAGCCTATCCATCCGGTCAACATGGGTCTAACAATTATTGAGTGGACCACTAGTGGCCAAAGCAAATAAGAGTACATTCCCAGATATCATACTCCTGCTATAGTGCATTATTAAGAAAGAGGGTATGGTGACGATGTACACCATAAATGGTCCCTACCAACTGAAAATGAGCAGAGGATAATATAGAAAACCGAATATTTTCTGCTGAACTTGCCATGAGTGAATTGTAGTTGCTGAAAAAGAAGAGTACATTCAACTCATTTGCAAATACGTACCACATTTTCCAGCCACAGCGGATACTTATTACTAGCTACCCATTAGGGTCATGTATGGGGGCTTCTGAAAATGTTTTAAGAATTTCCTTGCATCCATGGAACTAGATTGAAACTTTATTGTTCTGCTAATATCCTTTTGTTTTGATAGGAGTAAAACCAAACTTGAGAACTTTCTATTGCAGAATATACTGCAGAACACCCACCTCATACTGTCAGGTATGCTATCTCAGTTCAGTTCACAGGTAGATTATGCAGTTGACAACTTTATATTTTATACATTTCTTCAAAATGAAAACATGAAAACTTGGTCTGAACCTCAAGGCTTGGAGAAACAATGAAAGATTTCATAACTCCAACATTAACATGCAGTGAATGTAGACAGCAACCAGGAGCAAGGGCCAAAGAGAATATCAGATTTACTTAAGTCAAAAGGTAAATTTGCTAAAAATATATATATATCTAATGCTCAGCTGAAAATTTAGACATTGTAGAGAACGTGTAGTGGAGTGGAAAAAACATTCAGGTCGGAACACTCGTAATATTGTGATCGTCACAACCGCCACCGCCACCACCTCATCATAATCATAATCTAACTAGACACCGCCACGCCACCACCTCATCATCATCATAATCTAACTATAGCACTCCCATAGCACATATACAATTGACAGGAAGCTTCTAACTTACTGCTAATTAGAATGCTTGGTGCAATCAGCGTCCCAGTTCACCTACTGTGGTAACTTCTTTGCAAATAGATTACCAAGTGTTTGCTCAAGTGCTTCTGGAGTGTACTTCATATATTTCGAAGCATGATGGCTGTTCTCGACAAGAGGCCTGGATAATAAATAAAAGAGTAATCACATCAATAATACGACTTGAGTTTATAGGTTAGAGAAACTTCCATGCTTCGCATTTCGTAATGAAACCTAGCAATGTGTGCTCTGTGTTTTGCAACGGAACTGGGCAATGTGCACAAGTAGTAACCAGATTTAGGAAGATATGCTGAGGATGTACATTATCCACTTGCGCTCAAAAAAATCTACCTGATTCACATGATACCTCTGTCCATAGAACTAAACGGTTTTATAATCAAACAATACAAAATTTCTAAAAAGTAGATCCCCCCCCCCCCCCCTAAATAGAGCATTATCCACTAATACTGCTGAGCCAAGCATTATGAAAGCCTAGGTAGCACGCCAACTGGTATGGTGTTTGTTGTGCAAAGCAAATAATGACGACAGTGGTGTTGACCAACGACTCGATCATTCACCACAACAGTATGTCCAGAACGGCTATGATATTTACTTGGTATATGAACTGCGATCCATCATTAAAGATGGACAGCTCGACTAAACAATAGCGAAAATACTCGTATCATTACCACTTGATACAATTGCACCTTTAGGAAGACAAAATAAGAACACTGGCCAGTTTATACAAAACTTTGCACCCAAAAATCTATTAACCTCATTGATGATAAGCAACGAAAAATCTAATAACACATTGCGAAGAAAACAAAGCAGAAGATAATCGAGCAAGATAGGAAATATACCCAAAGCGTTTCAGGAAAGATCTATAAGCAGGTAACAGAATTTCAGCAACCGCAAGGATAAGGTTATCGCGTAACTCTTTATCGGGAATAGCCCAGTTCATCTGAGTCTGACAAACCTCTTCAAACTGCTTATTGAAAGACTTGAATCTGATAATATTGGAAAGCAACACCATAAGAAATAGCAAGAAAAAAAAAACACCATAAACAGAGTAAAGTACATATCGCTTGAAAGTTCGTTCTAACCTCGCTTTGATCACAGATGTGGAAGTTGTACCGCTGTGCGATCCGATACTCCCAACACTTCCTGCAATACCTTCTGTAGCGGAACCTACTGATGAAGTTAAACCTTGAGCTGAGAGACACTCCAATACCTGCAGTTAATGAAAAAGAGAAGGAAAGGGCAAATAGGTAAACAAACACGTTGATGGAAACTGGATGAGATGTAGGCATGCATTTTGCTGCCAAATTTGAGCTTTTGACCATCGGACCTTTCCCCAAGCAACTCTTTTGTACTGAGTAGCATGTTGCTGCACAGTCCTTCGGCGTCTTTGAATCCAATCATCACCAACTAAATCCTTGGCTTCTGAACTGAGAACAAGAAAATGATTATTCCATCCAATTAATGAGATCTCAATTTCTTGTGTTTCTCTCATTGTATGCTTTTTATATACCCGCGGATAGATCTGACGATATAGTTGATGTTATTCATTAAGAACAGAATTCCCAGGGCATGATCCTTGTATTGCTTTGCTTTTACATCTAGGTTGGTCTCTACTGCATGTATAAGGCCAGAGATTTCAGAGACCAGACCAGACTTTGTTCCATCTCCATTGCTGGATTCTTGAAAGATCAGCTTTAGTGATGACTGATAGCTGCACAAAATTTATATAGGTCTTAAGAAGGAATATTGTTGTTAATGGTAATGGACTGCATTTGTGTTGGAGGACATGTTGAAGAAATATATTCAATGCAGCATATTTCACTTACTCCATAAGATATTTGATATAGTTTCCAACATAGCTGGTTAGAGGATGCACATCTCCATCAGTACTCGTATTCTTAGGCGACTCCTTCACAATGCTGTCTTTGAAGTCAATGAGAGTCTTTTTTGCTGCTTGTGCTAAACATTTGACCAAAGTACTTGCAGATTTCCGGTTTTCAGCGCATTCATCTCCTGCAAAGACTGCCTCAACCTAACAATAGCCAAGAAATGAAAATACACATTCAAATAGCATGTAAATGCTGCCACGCCACACACACACACACATGCAGTACTATATAGAAATAGGGGCATATGCATTATCAAACCCGAAAAAATAAGTGTCACTGTTCTTTCATCAAGTACAATGTCAAATTGCTCAGTCACTGCAGTGAACATACCATGATAGACAGCGAGCAACAGACAACTTAAATTCACCGCAAATATAGTATACACCATTTTAACTGAAGAAATAAGGCCATGCATATATTAACCAAAGTCGTGGTATTTGCACCTTTAGACTGCACCTAGCAACCTACAATCCCATAATTCAAATGTATGCCGTTGCCAACCTAAATCTATCACTACCTATCTGAATATTTTCTACATCCAGTTCACCATATATGGATTGGCTTGAAAACGGTAATTTTCCTTAAATTAGCACAGGTATTTGGTGTGTATTAGAGAGCGTATGTTTTCTTTGTAAAGGTCTAGTGTAATATTGTCAGAGAGATAAAGGATGTATGGTCCAAAGGGACATTCTCAATTATTGCCAAAAAATCTATCTACATCGTTTGCAGTGCATGTAATAAGCATGACAGAAAAAAATGGAAATAGATGCACAATACAAGCATTCTGTTAGGGAACAGCAATTAGTCTAGGTATGTTACGTACAAATAGTGTCATTCACAGCATTTGCGGCAATAGACAAATGGACTACAGGTGGCTGAAACTTCACCTCAGATTGAAGTTCCAATGTTCGGTCAAACATATCTAGCAGCAAAAATACTTTGTCTGGTGCTGTCTTAGATTTAGAAATAGCTTGTCCGAAGCTGAGTAGATTCAAGAGGCTTTTGGATGTTGCTGCAGCAAAGCAATGGTCTTTCCATGCATGCTTCCCTTCAAAAATTTGATCACACAGTGCGCGTTCACTAGGAAAAAGCAACTTTACCTGTTGAACAAATAGTCAGCTATTATTAGCAAACATCATTTTACAGTCCAAACCTTATGTGGTCAAAAGTCAAGAGCCTCACCGCAATCTGCAAACATCGGATCCAGTGAGCAATTTTAGCGTCCCGGCTCTCAGCCTGCGCAGTCTGTACTTCTTCTGCCGTAACATATTCAACTCCCAACTGCTTAAGGGTCAGTTCCAAAGTTGAACTGCGAGTATCTCTGGAAGTATGAAGGAAAATGTCATGGGCAAGCAAATCATGAAATATAGTAACACTGCACTGCAAGTATGTCAGGCAATTTGAAACTTGTAGAAGCTTGCACCTGTATATTTTCACAAACTGTTTATGGCAACCAAGTTGGACTGATTTCTGAGCTAACTTTGAGAGCCGAGGCACGTAGCGCGGGTCAATGAGCGTAGGAAGAGAGAGCACGGCACCCGGATTTGGCTGGCTTTCAGCAGAATCTTTCGCTGATGAACGGCTTGGAAGACATTTGAGAAGTTGTTCAAGCTCTACCGGTTTGCTATAACCAATCATCCAAAATAGAGTGGTTAGTTCTCCATGAGATCATGTATACATACACAAGTGAGAAGTATGGGCCTAAGCAAACTGAACCTGCATTCTGATAGCACCCTGCTGAATTCATTCTCCAGCTCAGCAGCCGCCTTGTGAAGCAATTCATCGACACGTTTGAGCGCGTCAACACCAGCTGTACCGATTCTATTTGAAGTGAAGAAATCCTCGGCGCTTTTTAAGTTATCAACCGTGTCGAGATATGCAGTAACACCCTTGCTTGCACTTTCCAATATCACCGACTCTGCCTGTACAAATGAAGTTCAGTGAAATATTAGCATGATCTGGCAGCATGACAATGACAATATACTCCCTTATCAATAAAATACCCACGGGGAAAGTGACCCCTGTTTCTCTAATCTCTAAAATGAAAGGGCCAGTTCTGCTCAGTTAATACAGTAGTATGTTAGACCACACATAAAGAACGAGCAGCATCAGCGGAAATCGCCGACCAAATGTTCCACCATAACCAAACTAATTGTAATACTAAGAGTAGATCCTAGCACAAGTTCAAAATAAGGATGCGCCGGCCGCACCGAGCTGTGAAATTTCTGCTCTTCTGCAGGAATGGGCAGTTGTCAGTTAACCATGGCATTGCATCAGCCCATTTTGGCATAGTGCACGCTCGCATTGCAGCAGTTCCAATGCATACGCTAGAGTTAGAGCCCACTGACGACTCGAGAGATCAGGGGGGCACGCCGCCGCACTCGAAACCGAGAGCAAAATCGCTAGGCGCTACGGCGGCCGGCGGGAGGCGCAGAGAGACGCAAACCTAGAGAAGCAGGGGAGGAAGCACGACGACTTCGGTGCCACCCCGGGGCGCACTCCGGCCCCCCTCGTGTCCCGCACGCCGCCGCGCTCCTCGGGAGGAAGCGACGGCCGGAGCCATCTGGGAATGGGAGCCGCGCCGCCGGGCGCCGCGCCGGAGCGGGTGGGGAGAAGTCTCGCGAGGCTGGGAAACAGATCATGCATTTGGCCCAGCACAGGATGACGGGAACGTCGGCCCGACACATCTGGGCCTCGCACCGAGTAACACTAGTACTGGGCCGGCCCAGGCCAGGAGATTCGCGTCGGAAATTGCGTGTCCGTGCCGTGCCCGTCGAATCGATCAACGCGGACGGACGACTCCGTTGGACCACGACTAGTCGACCGATGCTCTCCCCTCCGGTCTAGAAGCAGACACGCAGACGAAATCGCCATTGCCGCCGGCGCCGAGCAAATCAAGAAAACGAACCAACGAACGTACCTCGCGGACGGCGTCGAGGTGCCGTACGACGGCCTCCACGGCGCGGAGGCTCCTGGCGACGTTGTCGTGGGCACTGTACGCGCTCCACGTCCTCGCCTGCAGACGGCACAGAGAACGGCGAGCCATGTGATCGATCGAGCCGAGCGGCGTGTACGGCGAGACGAGGGGGGAGCTAACGAATTCGGAACCTGGGCGGGGCGCACGGCCTCGTCGACGGCGGCCATGCGGCGGCCGATGGAGTCGACCGCCGCGGCCGACCCCTCGCGCACCGCCTCGCTCCTGCGCATCGACTCCCGCAGCAGACTCGCTTTCTCGCGGAGCAGCGCCGCCTCCGCCGCCGCCGCACGCTCCATGTCTCTTCTGTCTGTAGCTGTCGACCGCGGTTGATTGAAGAAGAAGTAAAAAGGGAAAACAAGCAGAGATAATCGAGGAGGAGTTTTTCTCTTGGTCACGCGCGCCCCCTTCCTCTCAGATTCTTATATATCTCCTTTTTTTTTTGCGAGCATAAACCGCCCTTGCTTGCTCTACACAAAATCTTCAAAGTTGCATCGTAGTAATTGAAATATAATATTTGATTAATTTCTAAAAAAGAATCTAAAACAAATATTTCAGATTCAATGTTTGCCATTATTCGCTCGCTAAATCTTATTGCACTTACACGCTTCCGCAACCGTGTGCCAGCGATGCGCTTCGTGCCATCGGTTTTCACGTGGTTTTCACGTGCATGTGGTTTCCAGCGATTCTACCCGCTGGATGTTTCAATGTAATTAAAGCATTTACCGATGCAATGCTTACCATTATTTATAAAATCTTATTTTGCTAATGTTCTCACGGTTGTGCCCAAGCGGTGCACACATCGCCATTTGTTTTTCTAGCACAACTTTCACGCACATGGGATTGCTAGCAATGCGCTTCGTGCCATCGGTTTTCACGTGGCTTTCACGTGCATGTGGTTTCCAGCGGTGCTACCCGCTGGACGTTTCAATGTAATTAAAGCATTTACCGATGCAATGCTTACCATTATTTATAAAATCTTATTTTGCTAATGTTCTCACGATTGTGCCCAAGTGGTGCACGCATCGCCATCCGATTTTCTAGCACAACTTTCACGCGCATGAGATTGCCAGCGGTGTTGCGTGTTGGGTGTTTCATTCATAACTAAAGCAAATAATAGTACCATATTTATCAATTGTCATTTTATTCAGTAACATCTTATTGTGCTAGCGTTTTTTAGGCTGCGATTTGGTGACACGCTTAGAGCCGTCGGTTTGCCCGCACAGCTTCCACGCGCATATGGTTGGCCAGCGGTGCTACCCGCTAGGTGTTTCAATTGTAATTAAAGCACACGTCGATGCAATATTCACAACTATATTTGGTATAAATGCGCTACATTTCGGCAATTGTGTTCTAGCGGCGCACTTAGCGTCCTTGGTTTGTATGCATGGTTGCATATTGACATCGACTTGTTTTCATGCATGTGTGCATGCTGAGATGACATGCTTGCATGTTGAGAGAAATATCTTAGTGGGGACTATATTTATATACAAGATTATCGTCTAGAAAGTCTAGGAATAAACATTACTTTCTATGATAACTAATGGTGCAATTAGAAAATCATCATTCATCTTGTACTAAAAATTCAAATTATGATTTAATGTAATCCCTAAAAGAGAGAATTTAAAACTTATATTCCAATATATGTAATGACAGAGATAATCGAGGGGAAGTTTTTATGTTGGTCTCGCGCGCCCCCTTTCCTCTTATATTCTTATATCTCCTTTTTTTTTGAGAGCATGAACCGCTCTACACAAAATCTTCATTGTTGCATCGTAATAATTGAAATATAATATTTAATCTAATTTCTAAAAAAGGAATCTGAAACAAATATTTCAAATTCAATGTTTGCCCTTGGTTGGTCGCTAAATCTTATTGCACTAACGCTTCCACAACCACGCGCCAGCGATATGCTTAGTGACATTGGTTTCCACATGGCTTTCACGTGCATGTGGTTTCCAGTGATGCTACACGCGGGGCGTTTCAATGTAATAAAGCATTTACCGATGCAATGCTTATCAATGTTCATAAAATCTTATTTTGCTAATGTTCTGACGGTTGTGCCCAAGCAGGGCACGCATCGCCATCGGTTTTATTAACACAACTTTCACGCACATGGGCTTGCCAGCGGTGTTGATTGTTGTGCATTTCATTTATAATTAAAGCAAATAATAGTACCATATTTATCAATTCTCATTATATTCGGTAACATTTTACGGTTTTAGCGTTTTTGTGGCTGCGCATTGGTGACACGCTTAGCGCCATCAGTTTGCCCCGCACAACTTCGGCATGCATGTGAATGGCCAGCGTACTACCTGCTAGGTGTTCCAATTATATTTAAAACACACGTCGATGCAATATTCACAACTATATTTGGTATAACAAATGCGCTACGTTTCGGCAATTGTGTCCTAGTGCGCACTTAGCGCCCTTGGTTTGTATGCATGGTTGTATATTGAGATGGAACTTTTTTGGATCAAACAATATACGGTTAAGATAGGACTCCGCTCTCGCCTCCGTCGCTCCCGCGAGCGGCGGCTGGCGAGCCCCCATCCCCGGCCGCCCCCACTCCCCTACCTCCTCCCTCCTCCTCGCTGCCGCCACTAGGCGCCGCCAGGCGAAGCCTGGCCTGCGTAGGCGGTGGCGGGGCTTCCTCTCCCCTCGGCTCGTGTCGGCTCGCGCGGGCAGCCGGTCCAAGCTGGTGGCGGCGCGCTGACGGCAGGGTGCGGCGGCGCGCCGACAGGTGGCAGCGGCGGGCGCTCGTGCATGTTGCGCGGCTGTGGCTGCTCCTGGGGCTGCGTGGTGGGCTGCGCGAGGCTCCCCCGGGGCTGCCTTGGGGGCTCGATCTGGCGTGGCTAGATCTGGCGGTCGATCTGCGGCTGGCAGCGGGCTTCGCTCGTGGTCGGTGGTGCTGGGGTGGAGGGAGCACTAGTAGAAAAAGGGCCTATTGTCCCGGTTCGTAAGGGTCATTCGTCCTGGTTGTTGAACCAGGACTAAGTGTCGTTACTAATGTCCTAGGCCTTTAGTCCCGGTTCTTACACAAACCGGGACAGATGGGCCTCCACGTGGCCGGTGCGGCGAGCCCAGGCAGGAGGCCCTTTGGTCCCGGTTGGTGGCATCAACTGGGACCAATAGGCATCCACGCGTCAGCATTTCATGGGCTGGTTTTTTTTTCTTTTCTGAAAGGGGGGGTTTAGGGGGTTTTGGGGGGCTAATTTAGGTGTTTCATATATTGTGTTGGCTAGCTAATTAATAGACAGAACTGTCATCTCTTATCTCCGTGTTTGGTCGACGCTACGTACTATATAGAGAGGACTAGACACGCTAGCTAGTAAGCAAATGAAGGAAACAGAAGATCGTCATGAACATATGCATATAGAGAGAAGTGATATCAACCACCTCTCCTTCTCTGAGAGACTGGTCGAACAACAAGTTCTCGTATATCTATCCGACGCTACTGGCTACATATATACAATATAATTATCTCTTACAATATAATCTCCTAATTATATATGAACTCAGGGTCCACATGGTATTCTCCGTCTTTATCGATCACGTGGTCAAGAAAAAATGCCGTCAATTCCTCTTGAATTGCTCGCATACGATCTAGTGGTAGGAGTTCACCCCGCATCCGAAATATCTAATTTGAAGAAGGAGGTCAATACATATACATAAATAAATGAAACTCAACACAAATGATGGTAATAAAATAAAATCGTGAATATTATTATTTACGCACTTCATATTGTTTGTCAGAGTAGCCCCGCTCACAGGTCGTGTGGCGGATGGACTCGCAAACGTAGTATCTACAGTAATTATTCCCGGCTTCCTACCACAACCACTTTACAAGAAATAGAGGTCAATCAAACTGATAAGCAAGCATGCTAAATGGTATTGATGAAACTAGCGCTTGAATCACTAGGAGATGCGCGGAATATGGTACTATAGTACTTACTTTCGGGTGTTTAAATTGCAGCTTCTTCGACAGTCCCGGAGTTTTTGAGGTGAATTTTTTTCAAACCCTGCCAGACAAAGAAAACAATTACTTGATATCAGGAAATGAACAAAGTTGCCGATATGGTGCGATAATGAGCGATTTAACTTACCTCTCTAGCATTTCAGTCATGTCCGCATACTCCTTGGGATCTTTTCGTCTCGAGTCTAAGACGGTTACTAGTCCCTGCTCAAGCTTATGTAGGAGAATATAGTGGAACCTGCGCACGCATGCATAACTCATCAATTACATTACTATAACCTCGACTAATAAGGGAAACCGAATATGCACAAGAAAGTAACACTCACTTGAAGTTGTAAGGATAGAGTATTATAGCTTTGTTTTGATTTATTACAAATGATTGTAGCAACTTGGCATCGGTATCTTTTTCCTGAAATTCAACCATATATGCATCTATGAGATTTGTGTTAATGAACCCAATATCACCGATTTGTCTTTTCTTTAATTCGGCAATATTCAATCTGCATAATATAGTGAGGGTAATTATATATACATGCAATGAAAGAGCTGATATATATATAGAGACTTAATGACAGATGTAGTACTTACAGACAGACAGATGTAGTGCTTGCTCTACACAAAATCTTCATTGTTGCATCGTAGTAATTGAAATATAATATTTGATTAATTTCTTAAAAAGGAATCTAAAACAAATATTTCAAATTTAATGTTTGCCATTATTCGCACGCTATATCTTATTGCACTTACATGCTTCCGCAACCTCGTGCCAGCGATGCGCTTCATGCCATCGGTTTCCACGTGGCTTTCACGTGCATATGGTTTCCAACGGTGCTACCCGCTGGACGTTTCAATGTAATTAAAGTCTTTACTGATGCAATGCTTACCATTATTCATAAAACTTTATTTTGCCAACGTTCTCATGGTTGTGCCCAAGCAATGCATGCATCGCCATCGGTTTTTCTAGCACAACTTTCACGCGCATGGGATTGCCAGCGGTGTTGATTGTTGGACATTTCATTTATAATTAAAGCAAATAATAGCACCATACTTATCAATTATCATTATATTCGGTAACATCTTATTGTGCTAGCGTTTTTGTTGTTGCGCATTGGTGACACGCTTAGCGTCATCGGTTTGCCCCGCACAACTTCCACATGCATGTGGTTGGCCAGACGTGCTACCCGCTAGGTGTTTCAATTATAATTAAAGAACACATCAATGCCCTACATTTCGGCAATTGTGTCCTAGTGCCACACTTAGCGCCCTTGGTTTGTATGCATGATTGTACATTGAGATGGAACTTTTTTCATGCATGGTTGTATATTGAGATGGACTTATTTTCATGCATGATGCATGTTGAGGTGACATGATTGCATGTTGAGAGAAATATCTTAGTGGAGGCTACCTATTTACATATAGAAGATTATCATCTACAAAGTCTATGAATAAACATTCTAATGACACGCTAGATTTTTTTTCCAATTTTCACATGCCTAGATTTAACTATAAAATGCTATCAGGATATTTTCAAACCATATGCTTTAGATATCTATCAAGATCTTTAAGGCTACACGTAGAGATGTATACGCTATGATAATGCGAGTGTCAAAAATTAACCGCGAAAGCATGAGATTTTTATTTTCTCACATTTATGGGGATTAAGTATAAATATTTTTAAGCTTCACTCTATATAAAAACAACCAATGTAACTATCATTACAAACATGGCTGAAATTTAGCACAATGCATACACATTATTGAACAACAGACATTACATATGTAGTGTAAATAAAACTACTTTTATAGTTTGTAAGATTATCATCTAGTTATTTATCCCAAATAAGTTAACAAAAGATATTAGCTAGTATGACTGTAATTTCATACAATAAGTTATAAATAAGTAAAAAAGTTTAGTACAAATATTTAATTTTTTCTCGACTTGTAACCCAAAATTTTTAAATCTGATTGGTTTGATATGTCATTTTTATATGTTTGTTCGTTGAAAACTATACACAAACACATTTTGTTTATTAATGTCCAAAAATAATATAATATGAAAAACAAAGAGATTATAATCAAATAAAAAACAAATATAAGAACAGTAAATTTTTAAATATTGTATCATATACGGTGCAGTATAAACCGTGTGTGTGTGTAGGGTGTGCGTATTGTAATCTGTTAGGCCTTAGAGATAAGACCCCATCTTTTAGCTTTTTTAGAGATCAATCTTAGGCCTAACTACCTCCGTAATCTATCTGTTCTATTTTCACACGAACGCATCTCTGCATCACGAATAGGCTTAACCTTTTTATTCAATGTATTTTTGCTCACGCGCCCATTTAGTAAGATTTTTATTCAATGTATTGCCTTGTCTAGTATTTCAAAAAATATAGTTTTTTCTCGAATCCGCATCGAGTCGTGCGACAGACTCGGATTCTGGCACCGCGGTGCTACCTCCGCCACCACCGCCATCTGACCCTCTTCTATGTCGTCACACTTCCTTTTCCTTTTCATTTTATTTTGACAATTCTTATTCTTAAGAAACAAGCATAACTGAATAAAATAAAAATAAAAGGACCTAATTAAATAGTGTCATTGATTAATTTTATAATTATTGACCAAAAACCACTAGTATATTGTCTTTGCTAGCTTCCAGTGGTAACTATTTCTATAATGATCGACTAGCTTTACAGAAAATCTTCGTTCATCATATAGTACTATTGAAAATGAGGATTTAAATTAATCCTCAAAAGAAGAATTTAAACCGGATGGCTATTCAATTATTAGAGTTATTCGCTAAATCCTATTTTGGTAATATTTTTTTGGCTAGCAACTTTTATGTGCACATAATTGGCTAGCAACGCTACCTACTGAGCATTTCTTACAATTATGACCCATAATTGTCAGTGGATGGCCCTTGCTTCCCACGGTAACCAACCATACAAATATCCAATAGCTCCATGGAAAATATTTACCATAATAATGTAAAAGGGTTAATAGATTATTTAGTTAAATCCATGAAAAATAAGAATTTACAACATATATTTGAATTCATTGTCCACCATTATTTGCCAGATTTTATTGGGCTAATGTTTTCGCAAGTCAGCACCATTGGTTTGCCTATCACAACTTCCACATGTATGTGAAATTCCAACGGTGCTATTGGTTAGGCATTAGAGTTATAATTATTGTCTAAAAACCATCCATGGATGGTCCTTGCTTTCGGCGGTAACTCGCACTACAACTATCCACTCGCTTTAGATAACATTGATACGTCTCCAACGTATCTATAGTTTTTGATTGTTCCATGCTTTTATATTATCTGTTTTTGATGTTTTATATGCATTAATATGCTATTTTATATTACTTTTGGGACTAACCTATTAACCTAGAGCCCAGTGTCAGTTCCTGTTTTTTCCTTGTTTTTGAGTTTCGCAGAAAAGGAACACCAAACGGAGTCCAAACGGAATGAAACATTCACGATGATTTTTCTTGGACCAGAAGACAACTAGGAGACTTGGGGATGAAGTCGGAGGAGCCACGAGGCGGCCACAAGGACGAAGGGCGTGCCCCAGCCTTGTGGGCCCCTCGTGACCCTCCTGACCTAATTCTTTAGCCTATATATTTCCATATATCCCCAAACCAACAGGGGCATCCACAAAAACACTTTTCCGCCACCGCAACCTTCTGTACCCATGAGATCCCATCTAGGGGCCTTTTCCGGCGTCCTTTCGGAGGGGGATTCGACCATGGAGGGCTTCTACATCAACTCTATTGCCCTTCTGATGAAGCGTGAGTAGTTTACCATAGACTTACGGGTCCATAGCTAGTAGCTAGATGGCTTCTTCTCTCTCTTTGTTTCTCAATACCATGTTCTCCTCGATGTTCTTGGAGATCTAATCGATGTAATACTTTTTTGCAGTGTGTTTGTCGAGATCCGATGAATTGTGGATTTATGATAAGCTTATCTATGAATATTATTTGAATCTTCTCTGAATTCTTATATGCATGATTTGATATCTTTGTAATTCTCTTCGAACTATCGGTTTAGTTTGGCCAACTAGATTTGTTTTTCTTGCAATGGGAGAAGTGCTTAGTTTTTGGTTCAATCTTGCGGTGTCCTTTCCCGGTGAAAGTAGGGCGCAACAAGGCATGTATTGTATTGTTGCCATCGACGATAAAAATATGGAGTTTTCATCTTATTGCTTGAGTTAATTCCTCTACATCATATCATCTTACTTAATGCATTACTCCGTTCTTTATGAACTTAATACTCTAGATGCATGCTGGATAGCGGTCGATGTTGAAGGAAATATGCCCTAGAGGCAATAATAAAGTTATTATTTATTTCCTCATATCATGATAAATGTTTATTATTCATGCTAGAATTGTATTAACCGGAAACATGATACACGTGTGAATACATAGACAAACATAAAGTCACTAGTATGCCTCTACTTGACTAGCTCATTAATCAAAGATGGTTATGTTTCCTAACCATAGACATGTGTTGTCATTTGATTAATGGGATCACATCATTAGGAGAATGATGTGATTGACATGACCCATTCGTTAGCCTAGCACTTGATCGTTTACTATGTTGCTATTGCTTTCTTCATGACTTATACAAAGTTCCTGCAACTATGAGATTGTGCAACTCCCGTTTACCGGAAGAACACTTTGTGTGCTACCAAACGTCACAACGTAACTGGGTGATTATAAAGGTGCTCTACAGGTGTTTCCGAAGGTAGATGTTGGGTTGGCATAATTCGAGATTAGGTTTTGTCACTCCGATTGTCGGAGAGGTATCTCTGGGCCCTCTCGGTAATACTCATCACCTAAGCCTTGCAAGCATTGTAACTAATGAGTTAGTTATAAGATGATGTATTACAGAACGAGTAAAGAGACTTGCCGGTAACGAGATTGAACTAGGTATTGGATACCGACGATCAAATCTCGGGCAAGTAACATACCGATGACAAAGGGAACAGCGTATGTTGTTATGCGGTTTGACCGATAAAGATCTTCGTAGAATATGTAGGAACCAATATGGGCATCCAGGTTCCGCTATTGGTTATTGACCGAGAATAGTTCTAGGTCATGTCTACATAGTTCTCGAACCCGTAGGGTCCGCACGCTTAACGTTACGATGACAGTTTTATTATGAGTTTACAAGTTTTGATGTACCGAAGTTTGTTCGGAGTCCCGGATGTGATCACGGACATGATGAGGAGTCTCGAAATGATCGAGACATAAAGATTGATATATTGTACAACTATATTCGGACACCGGAGGTGTTCCGGGTGATTTCGGAGAAAACCGGAGTGCCGGAGGGTTACCGGACCCCCCCGGAGAGTTAATGGGCCACATGGGCCTTGGTGGGAAGAGAGAGGGGCGGCCAGGAAGGGCCGTGCGCCCCCTCTCCCTCTGGTCCGAATTGGACTAGGAGGGGCGCGGCGCCCCCCTCTTTCCTACCCCTCCTCTCCCCCTTCCTTCCCCTCCTAGTAGGAGTAGGAAAGGAGGAGTCCTACTCCTACTAGGAGGAGGACTCCTCCTCCTGGCGCGCCCAACAAGGGCCGGCCGGCCTCCCCCTCCCTCCTTTATATACGGGGGCAGGGGGCACCCCATAGACACACAAGTTGATCTACGGGTCGTTCCTTAGCCGTGTGCGGTGCCCCCCTCCACCATATTCCACCTCGGTCATATCGTCGCGGAGTTTAGGCGAAGCCCTGCGCCGGTAGAACATCATCATCGTCACCACGCTGTCGTGCTGACGGAACTCATCCCCGAAGCTTTGCTGGATCGGAGCCCGGGGATCGTCATCGAGCTGAACGTGTGCTGAACTCGGAGGTGCCGTACGTTCGGTGCTTGGATCGGTCGGATCGTGAAGACGTACGACTACATCAACCGCGTTGTCATAACGCTTCCGCTTACGGTCTACGAGGGTACGTGGACGAACACTCTCCCCTCTCGTTGCTATGCATCACCATGATCTTGCGCGTGCGTAGGAAAATTTTGAAATTACTACGTTCCCCAACAGTGGCATCCGAGGCTGGTTTCATGCGTTGATGTTATATGCACGAGTAGAACACAAGTGAGTTGTGGGCGATACAAGTCATACTGCTTACCAGCATGTCATACTTTGGTTCGGCGGTATTGTGAGATGAAGCCGCCCGGACCGACATTACGCGTACGCTTACGCGAGACTGGTTTCACCATTGCGAGCACTCGTGCCTAAAGGTGGCTGGCGGGTGTCTGTCTCTCTCACTTTAGCTGAATCGAGTGTGGCTACGCCCGGTCCTTGCGAAGGTTAAAGCAGCACCAACTTGACAAACTATCATTGTGGTTTTTATGCGTAGGTAAGAACGGTTCTTGCTAAAAGCCCGTAGCAGCCACATAAAATTTGCAACAACAAAGTAGAGGACGTCTAACTTGTTTTTGCACGGCATGTTGTGATGTGATATGGTCAAGACGTAATGCTATATTTTATTGTATGAGATGATCATGTTTTGTAACCGAAGTTATCGGCAACTAGCAGGAGCCATATGGTTGTCGCTTTATTGTATGAAATGCAAACGCCCTGTAATTGCTTTACTTTATCACTAAGCGGTAGCGATAGTCGTAGAAGCAATAGTTGGCGAGACGACAACAATGCTACGATGGAGATCAAGGTGTCGCGCCGGTGACGATGGTGATCATGACGGCGCTTCAGAGATGGAGATCACAAGCACAAGATGATGATGGCCATATCATATCACTTATATTGATTGCATGTGATGTTTATCCTTTATGCATCTTATCTT
Organism: Triticum aestivum; assembly: GCF_018294505.1. Lineage (NCBI taxonomy): Eukaryota > Viridiplantae > Streptophyta > Magnoliopsida > Poales > Poaceae > Triticum > Triticum aestivum. The sequence continues at coordinate 795,200,107 of NC_057798.1, read as the reverse complement.
GCTTTGATTGACGGTAGCATTTTAAGATGATCTCTCACTAAAATTATCAGGAAGTGTTCTCCCTGAGTATGCACCATTGTCAAAGTTCATCGTGCCCAGACAGCACGTGATGATCGGGTGTGATAAGCTCTACGTCCATCTACAACGGGTGCAAGCCAGTTTTGCACACGCAGAATACTCAGGTTAAACTTGACGAGCCTAGCATATGCAGATATGGCCCCGGAACACGGAGACCGAAAGGTTGAGCGTGAATCATATAGTAGATATGATCAACATAGTGATGTTCACCATTGAAAACTACTCCATCTCACGTGATGATCGGTAATGGTTTAGTTGATTTGGATCACGTGATCACTTAGATGACTAGAGAGATGTCTGTCTAAGTGGGAGTTCTTAAGTAATATGATTAATTGAACTTAAATTTATCATGAACTTAGTACCTGATAGTATTTTGCTTGTCTATGTTTGTTTGTAGATAGATGGCTCGTGCTGTTGTTCCGTTGAATTTTAATGCGTTCCTTGAGAAAGAAAAGTTGAAAGATGATGGTAGCAATTACACGGACTGGGTCCATAACCTGAGGATTATCCTCATTGCTGCACAGAAAAGTTACGTCTTGGAAGCACCGCTGGGTGCCAGGCCTGCTGCTGATGCAACTGACGACATTAAGAACGTCTGGCAGAGCAAAGCTGATGACTACTCTATAGTTCAGTGTGCCATGCTTTACGGCTTAGAACCGGGTCTTCAACGACGTTTTGAACGTCATGGATCATATGAGATGTTCCAGGAGTTGAAGTTAATATTTCAAGCAAATGCCCGGATTGAGAGATATGAAGTCTCCAATAAGTTCTACAGCTGCAAGATGGAGGAGAATAGTTCTGTCAGTGAACATATACTCAAAATGTCTGGGTATAATAATCACTTGATTCAACTGGGAGTTAATCTTCCGGATGATAGCGTCATTGACAGAATTCTCCAATCACTGCCACCAAGCTACAAGAGCTTTGTGATGAACTATAATATGCAAGGGATGAACAAGACTATTCCCGAGCTCTTCGCAATGCTAAAAGCTGCGGAGGTAGAAATCAAGAAGGAGCATCAAGTGTTGATGGTCAACAAGACCACTAGTTTCAAGAAAAAGGACAAAGGGAAGAAGAAGGGGAACTTCAAGAAGAACAGAAAGCAAGTTGCTGCTCAAGAGAAGAAACCCAAGTCTGGACCTAAGCCTGAAACTGAGTGCTTCTACTGCAAGCAGACTGGTCACTGGAAGTGGAACTGCCCCAAGTATTTGGCGGATAAGAAGGATGGCAAAGTGAACAAAGGTATATGTGATATACATGTTATTGATGTGTACCTAACTAGAGCTCGTAGTAGCACCTGGGTATTTGATACTGGTTATGTTGCTAATATTTGCAACTCGAAACAGGGACTACGGAATAAGCAGCACTGGCCAAGGACGAGGTGACGATGCGCGTGGGAAACGGTTCCAAAGTCGATGTGATCGCGGTCGGCACGCTACCTCTACATCTACCTTCGGGATTAGTTTTAGACCTGAATAATTGTTATTTGGTGCCAGCGTTGAGCATGAACATTATATCTGGATCTTGTTTGATGCGAGACGGTTATTCATTTAAATCAGAGAATAGTGGTTGTTCTATTTATATGAGTAATATGTTTTATGGTCATGCACCCTTGAAGAGTGGTCTATTTTTATTAAATCTCGATAGTAGTGATACACATATTCATAGTGTTGAAACCAAAAGATGCAGAGTTAATAATGATAGTGCAACTTATTTGTGGCACTGCCGTTTGGGTCATATCGGTGTAAAGCGCATGAAGAAACTCCATACTGATGGACTTTTGGAATCACTTGATTATGAATCACTTGGTACTTGCGAACCGGCCTTATGGGCAAGATGACTAAAACGCTGTTCTCCGGAACTATGGAGTGAGCAACTGATTTGTTGGAAATCATATATACTGATGTTTGTGGCCCAATGAATGTTGAGGCTCACGGCGGGTATCGTTATTTTCTCACCTTCACAGATGATTTGAGCAGATATGGGTATATCTACTTGATGAAACACAAGTCTGAAACATTTGAAAGGTTCAAAGAATTTCAGAGTGAAGTGGAAAATCATCGTAACAAGAAAATAAAGTTTCTACGATCTGATCGTGGAGGAGAGTATTTGAGTTATGAGTTTGGCCTACACTTGAAACAATGTGGAATAGTTTCGCAACTCACGCCACCTGGAACACCACAACGAAATGGTGTGTCCGAACGTCGTAATCGTACTTTACTTGATATGGTGCGATCTATGATGTCTCTTACTGATTTACCGCTATCATTTTAGGGTTATGCTTTAGAGACGGCCGCATTCACGTTAAATAGGGCACCATCAAAATCCGTTGAAACGACGCCTTATGAACTGTGGTTTGGCAAGAAACCAAAGTTGTCGTTTCTTAAAGTTTGGGGCTGCGATGCTTATGTGAAGAAACTTCAACCAGATAAGCTCAAACCTAAATTGAAGAAATGTGTCTTCATAGGATACCCAAAAGAGACTATTGGGTACACCTTCTATCACAGATCCGAAGGCAAGACATTCGTTGCTAAGAATGGATCCTTTCTAGAGAAGGAGTTTCTCTCGAAAGAAGTGAGTGGGAGGAAAGTAGAACTTGATGAGATAACTGTATCTACTCCCTTATTGGAAAGTAGTTCATCACGAGAACCAGTTCCTGTGACAACTACACCAATTAGTGAGGAAGCTAATGATAATGATCATGAAACTTCAGATCAAGTTTCTACTGAACCTTGTAGGTCTACCAGAGTAAGATCCGCACCAGAGTGGTACGGTAATCCTATTCTGGAAGTCATGTTACTTGACCATGATGAACCTACGAACTATGAGGAGGCGATGATGAGCCCGGATTCTGCAAAATGGCTAGAAGCCATGAAATCTGAGATGGGATCCATGTATGAAAACAAAGTATGGACTTTGGTTGACTTGCCCGATGATCAGCAAGCCATTGAGAATAAATGGATCTTTAAGAAGAAGACTGACGCTGATGGTAATATAACTATCTATAAAGCTCGACTTGTTGCAAAAGGTTTTCGACAAGTTCAAGGGGTTGACTACGATGAGACTTTCTCACCCGTAGCGATGCTTAAGTCCATCCGAATCATGTTAGCTATTGCTGCATTTCATGATTATGAAATTTGGCAAATGGATGTCAAGACTGTATTCTTGAATGGATTTCTAGAAGAAGAATTGTATATGATGCAGCCGGAAGGTTTTGTTGATCCAAAAGGTGCTGACAAAGTGTGCAAGCTCCAGCGTTCCATTTATGGACTGGTGCAAGCATCTCGGAGTTGGAATAAATGCTTTGATAGTGTGATCAAAGCATATGGTTTTATACAGACTTTTGGAGAAGCCTGTATTTACAAGAAAGTGAGTGGGAACTCTGTAGCATTTCTAATTTTATATGCAGATGACATATTATTAATTGGAAATGATATAGAATTTCTAGATAGCATAAAAGGATACTTGAATAAAAGTTTTTCAATGAAAGACCTCGGTGAAGCTGCTTACATATTGGGCATCAAGATCTATAGAGATAGATCAAGACGCTAAATAGGACTTTCACAAAGCACATACCTTGACAAAATTTTGAAAAAGTTCAAAATGGATCAGGCAAAGAAAGGATTCTTGCCTGTGCTACAAGGTGTGAAGTTGAGTCAAACTCAATGCCCGACCACAGCAGAAGATAGAGAGAAAATGAAAAATGTTCCCTATGCTTCAGCCATAGGCTCTATCATGTATGCAATGCTGTGTACCAGACCTGACGTATGCTTAGCAATAAGCTTGGCAGGAAGGTACCAAAGTAATCCAGGAGTGGATCACTGGACAGCGGTCAAGAACATCCTGAAATACCTGAAAAGGACTAAGGATATGTTTCTCGTATATGGAGGTGAAAAAGAGCTAGTCGTAAACGGTTACGTCGATGCAAGCTTTGACACTGATCCGGACGATTCTAAATCGCAAACCAGATACGTGTTTTTATTAAACGGTGGAGCTGTAAGTTGGTGCAGTTCTAAACAAAGCGTCGTAGCGGGATCTACATGTGAAGCGGAGTACATAGCTGCTTCGGAAGCAGCAAATGAAGGAGTCTAGATGAAGGAGTTCATTTCCGATCTAGGTGTCATACCTAGCGCATCGGGACCAATGAAGATCTTCTATGACAATACTGGTGCAATTGCCTTGGCAAAGGAATCCAGATTTCACAAGAGGACCAAGCACATCAAGAGACGCTTAAATTCCATTCGGGACCAAGTCCAAGTGGGAGACATAGAGATTTGCAAGATACATACGGATCTGAATGTTGCAGACCTGTTGACTAAACCTCTCTCATGAGCAAAACATGATCAACACCAAGACTCCATGGGTGTTAGAATCATTACTATGTAATCTAGATTATTGACTCTAGTGCAAGTGGGAGACTGAAGGAAATATGCCCTAGAGGCAATAATAAAGTTATTATTTATTTCCTCATATCATGATAAATGTTTATTATTCATGCTAGAATTGTATTAACCGGAAACATGATACACGTGTGAATACATAGACAAACATAAAGTCACCAGTATGCCTCTACTTGACTAGCTCATTAATCAAAGATGGTTATGTTTCCTAACCATAGACATGTGTTGTCATTTGATTAATGGGATCACATCATTAGGAGAATGATGTGATTGACATGACCCATTCCGTTATCCTAGCACTTGATCGTTTAGTATGTTGCTATTGCTTTCTTCATGACTTATACAAAGTTCCTGCAACTATGAGATTGTGCAACTCCCGTTTACCGGAAGAACACTTTGTGTGCTACCAAACGTCACAACGTAACTGGGTGATTATAAAGGTGCTCTACAGGTGTTTCCGAAGGTACATGTTGGGTTGGCATAATTCGAGATTAGGTTTTGTCACTCCGATTGTCGGAGAGGTATCTCTAGGCCCTCTCGGTAATACTCATCACCTAAGCCTTGCAAGCATTGTAACTAATGAGTTAGTTATAAGTCAAGGAAATATGCCCTAGAGGCAATAATAAAGTTATTATTTATTTCCTTATTTCATGATAAATGTTTATTATTCATGCTAGAATTGTATTAACCGGAACATGATACATGTGTGAATACATAGACAAACATATAGTCACTAGTATGCCTCTACTTGACTAGCTCATTAATCAAAGATGGTTATGTTTCCTAACCATAGACATGTGTTGTCATTTGATTAATGGGATCACATCATTAGGAGAATGATGTGATTGACATGACCCATTCCGTTAGCATAGCACTTGATCGTTTAGTATGTTGCTATTGCTTTCTTCATGACTTATACATGTTCCTGTAACTATGAGATTATGCAACTCCCGTTTACCGGAGGAACACTTTGGGTGCTACCAAACGTCACAACGTAACTGGGTGATTATAAAGGAGTACTACAGGTGTCTCCGAAGGTACATGTTGAGTTGGCGTATTTCGAGATTAGGTTTTGTCACTCCGATTGTCGGAGAGGTATCTCTGGGCCCTCTCGGTAATGCACATCACTATAAGCCTTGCAAGCAATGTGACCAATGAGTTGGTTACGGGATGATGCATTACGTAACGAGTAAAGAGACTTTCCGGTAACGAGATTGAACTAGGTATTGGATACCGATGATCAAATCTCGGGCAAGTAACATACCGATGACAAAGGGAACAACGTATGTTGTTATGCGGTTTGACCGATAAAGATCTTCGTAGAATATGTAGGAGCCAATATGGGCATCCAGGTTCCGCTATTGGTTATTGACCAAGAATAGTTCTAGGTCATGTCTACATAGTTCTCGAACCCGTAGGGTCCGCACGCTTAAGGTTTCGATGACAGTTATATTATGAGTTTATGAGTTTTGATGTACCGAAGGAGTTCGGAGTCCCGGATGAGATCGGGGACATGACGAGGAGTCTCGAAATGGTCGAGACGTAAAGATTGATATATTGGACGACTATATTCGGAGTTCGGAAAGGTTCTGAGTCATTCGGGTATTTTTCGGAGTACCGGAGAGTTACGGGAATTCGCCGGGGAGTATATGGGCCTTATTGGGCCATACGGGAATAGAGGAGAGAGGCCAAAAGGAAGGAGGGGCGCAGCCCCCCTCTGGTCCGAATTGGAAAAGGGGTGCAGCCCCCTTTTCCTTCCTCCTCTCCCCCTCTTTCCTTCTCTCCTACTCCAACAAGGAAGGGGGGGGGGGGAGTCCTACTCCCGGTGGGAGGAGGACTCCTCCTGGCGCGCCCCTCCTGGCTGGCCGAACCCCTCCCCCTGGCTCCTTTATATACGGGGGCAGGGGGGCACCTCTAGGCACAACACAAGTTGATCTACGAATCGTTCCTTAGCCGTGTGCGGTGCCCCCCTCCACCATATTCCACCTCAGTCATATCATCGCGGAGTTTAGGCGAAGCCCTGCGCCGGTAGAACATCATCATCGTCACCACGCCGTCGTGCTGACGGAACTCATCCCCGAAGCTTTGCTGGATCGGAGCCCGGGGATCGTCATCGAGCTGAACGTGTGCTGAACTCGGAGGTGCCGTACGTTTGGTGCTTGGATCGGTCGGATCGTGAAGACGTACGACTACATCAACCGTGTTGTCATAATGCTTCCGCTTACGGTCTACGAGGGTACGTGGATGAACACTCTCCCCTCTCGTTGCTATGCCATCACCATGATCTTGCGTGTGCGTAGGAAATTTTTTTAAATTACTACGTTCTCCAACAGTGACATCCGAGCCTAGGTTTTATGCGTTGATGTTATATGCACGAGTAGAACACAAGTGAGTTGTGGGCGATACAAGTCATACTGCTTACTAGCATGTCATACTTTGGTTCGGCGATATTGTGAGATGAAGCGGCCCGGACCGACATTACGCGTACGCTTACGCGAGACTGGTTTCACCGTTACGAGCACTCGTGCTTAAAGGTGGCTGGCGGGTGTCTGTCTCTCTCACTTTAGCTGAATCGAGTGTGGCTACGCCCGGTCCTTGCGAAGGTTAAAACAACACTAACTTGATGAACTATCGTTGTGGTTTTGATGCGTAGGTAAGAACGGTTCTTGCTAAGCCCGTAGCAGCCACGTAAAAATTTGCAACAACAAAGTAGAGGACGTCTAACTTGTTTTTGCAGGGCATGTTGTGATGTGATATGGTCAAGACGTGATGCTATATTTTATTGTATGAGATGATCATGTTTTGTAACCGAAGTTATCGGCAACTGGCTGGAGCCATATGGTTGTCGCTTTATTGTAAGAAATGAAAACGCCCTGTAATTGCTTTACTTTATCACTAAGCGGTAGCGATAGTCGTAGAAGCAATAGATGGCATAAACGACAACGATGCTACGATGGAGATCAAGGTGTCGCGCCGGTGACGATGGTGATCACGATGGTGCTTCGGAGATGGAGATCACAAGCACAAGATGATGATGGCCATATCATATCACTTATATTGATTGCATGTGATGTTTATCCTTTATGCATCTTATCTTGCTTTGATTGACGGTAGCATTTTAAGATGATCTCTCACTAAAAATTATCAAGAAGTGTTGTCCCTGAGTATGCACCGTTGCCAAAGTTCGTCGTGCCCAGACACCACGTGATGATCAGGTATGATAAGCTCTACGTCCATCTACAACGGGTGCAAGCCAGTTTTGCACACACAGAATACTCAGGTTAAACTTGACGAGCCTAGCATATGCAGATATGGCCTCGGAACACGGAGACCGAAAGGTCGAGCATGAATCATATAGTAGATATGATCAACATAGAGATGTTCACCATTGAAAATTAATCCATCTCACGTGATGATCGGTTATGGTTTAGTTGATTTGGATCACGTGATCACTTAGATAACTAGAGAGATGTCTGTCTAAGTGGGAGTTCTTAAGTAATATGATTAATTGAACTTAAATTTATCATGAACTTAGTCCTGGTAGTATTTTGCAAATTATGTTGTAGATCAATAGCTTGCGTTGTTGCTTTCATATGTTTATTTTGATATGTTCCTAGAGAAAATTGTGTTGAAAAATGTTAGTAGCAATGATGCGGATTGGATCCGTGATCTGAGGTTTATCCTCATTGCTGCGCAGAAGTATTATGTCCTTGATGCACCGCTTGGTGACAAACCTATTACAGGAGCAGATGCAGACGTTATGAACGTTTGCCTAGCTCAATATGATGACTACTTGATAGTTTAGTGCACCATGCTTAACGGCTTAGAATCAGGACTTCAAAGACGTTTTGAACGTCATGGACCATATGAGATGTTCCAGGAGTTGAAGTTAATATTTCAAGCAAATACCCGAGTTGAGAGATATGAAGTCTCCAACAAGTTCTATAGCTAAAAGATGGAGGAGAATCGCTCAACTAGTGAGCATGTGCTCAGATTGTCTGGGTACTACAATCACTTGAATCAAGTGGGAGTTAATCTTCCAGATAAAATAGTGATTGACAAAATTCTCTAGTCACCATCACCAAGTTAGTAGAACTTCGTGATGAACTATAATATGCAAGGGATAACGGAAACGATTCCCAAGCTCTTCGTGATGCTAAAATCAACGAAGGTAGAAATCAAGAAAAACATCAAGTGTTGATGGTAGACAAGACCATTAGTTTCAAGAAAAGGGCAAAGGGAAGAAGAGGAACTTCAAGAAGAACGGCAAGCGAGTTGCTGCTCAAGTGAAGAAGCCCAAGTCTGGTCCTAAGCCTGAGACTAAGTGCTTCTACTGCAAAGGGATTGGTCACTGGAAGCGGAACTACCCCAAGTGATTGGCGGATAAGAAGGATGGCAAAGTGAACATAAGTATATTTGATATACATGTTATTGATGTGTACTTTACTAGTTTTTATAGCAACCCCTCAGTATTTGGTACTAGTTCAGTTGCTAAGAGTAGTAACTCGAAACGGGAGTTGCAGAATAAACAGAAACTAGTTAAGGGTGAAGTGACGATGTGTGTTGAAAGTAGTTTCAAGATTGATATGATCATCATCGCACACTCTCTATACTTTCGGGATTAGTGTTGAACCTAAATAAATGTTATTTGGTGTTTGCGTTGAGCATGAATATGATTTGATCATGTTTATTGCAATACGGTTATTCATTTAAGTAAGAGAATAAACTGTTGTTCTGTTTACATGAATAAAACCTTATATGGTTACACACCCAATGAAAATGGTTCATTGGATCTCGATCGTAGTGATACACATATTCATAATATTGAAACCAAAATATGCAAAGTTAATAATGATAGTGCAACTTATTTGTGGCACTGCCGTTTAGGTCATATTGGTGTAAAGCGCATGAAGAAACTCCATGCTGATGGGATTTTGGAATCACTTGATTATGAATCACTTGATGCTTGCGAACCATGCCTCATGGGCAAGATGACTAAGACTCCGTTCTTCGGAACAGTGGAGCGAGCAACTGACTTATTGGAAATAATACATACCGATGCATGCAATCCAATGAGTGTTGATGCTCGTGGCAAGTATCGTTATTTTCTTACCTTCACAAGATGATTTGAGCAGATATGGGTATATCTACTTGATGAAACATAAGTCTGAAATAGTTGAAAGGTTCAAAGAATTTCAGAGTGAAGTGAAAAATCATCATAACAAAAAAATAAAATTTCTACGATCTGATCGCGGAGACGAATATTTGAGTTACGAGTTTGGTCTTCAACTAAAACAATGTGGAATAGTTTCACAGCTCACGCCATCTGGAACACCACAATGTAATGGTGTGTCCGAACGTCGTAATCGTACTTTACTAGATATGGTGCGATCTATGATGTCTCTTATCGGTTTACCACTATCGTTTTGGGGTTGTGCATTAGAGACAGCTGCATTCACGTTTAATAAGGGCACCATCTAAATCCGTTGAGATGACACCATATGAACTATGGTTTAGCAGTAAACCTAAGCTGTCGTTTCTTAAGCTTGGAGTTGCGATGCTTATATGAAAAAGGTTTTCAACCTGATAAGCTCGAACCCAAATCGGATAAGTGCGTCTTCATAGAATACCCAAAGGTAACTATTGGGTACACCTTCTATCACAGATCCGAAGGCAAGTTATTCGTTGCTAAGATGGATCCTTTCTACAGAAGAAGTTTCTCTCAAAAGAAGTGTGTGGGAGGAAAGTAGAACTTGATGAGGTAATTGTACCTTCTCCCTTATTGGAAAGTAGTTCATCACAGAAATCAGTTCCAGTGATTACTGCACCAATTAGTGAGGAAGTTATTGATGATGATCATGAAACTTCAGATCAAGTTGCTGCCAAACCTTGTAGGTCTTCCAGAGTAAGATCCGCACCAGAGTGGTACGGTAATCATGTTCTAGAAGTCATGTTACTAGGCCATGATGAACCTACGAACTATGAGGAAGCGATGATGAGCCCAGATTCCACGAAATGGCTTGAGGCCATAAAATCTGAGATATGATCCATGTATGAGAACAAAGTATGGACTTTGATTGACTTGCTCAATGATTAGCAAGCCATGTTAAATAAATGGATCTTCAAGAGGAAGACGGACACTGGTAGTAGTGTTTATATCTACAAAGCTCGACTTGTTGCAAAAGGTTTTCGACAAGTTCAAGGTGTTGAATACGATGAGATTTTCTCACTCGTAACGATGCTTAAGTCTGTCCGAATCATGTTAGCAACTGCCACATTTTATAAAATCTGGCAAATGAATGTCAAAACTGCATTCCTTAATGGAATTATTAAAGAAGAGTTGCATATGATGCAACCAGAAGGTTTTGTCAATCCAAAAGATGCTAACAAAGTGTGCAAGCTCCAGCAATCCATCAATGGACTGGTGCAAGCATCTCGGAGTTGGAATATACGCTTTGATGAGTTGATCAAAGCATATGGTTTTATACAGACTTTTGGAAAGGCATGTATTTACAAGAAAGTGAGTGGGAGCTCTGTAGCATTTCTGATATTATATGTGCAAGACATATTGTTGATTGGAAATGATATAGAATTTCTGGATAGCATAAAAGGATACTTGAATAAAAAGTTTTTCAATGAAAGACATCGGTGAAGCTGCTTACATATTGAGCATCAAGATCTATTGAGATAGATCAAGACGCTTGATAAGTTTTTCAATAAGTACATACCTTGTCAAGATTTTGAAATAGTTCAAAATGGAACAGTCAAAGAAAGAGTTCTTGCCTGTGTTGCAAAGGTGTGAAATTGAGTAAGACTCAAGACCCGACCACGGCAGAAAATAGAAAGAGAATGAAAGTCATTCCCTATGCATCAGTCATAGGTTCTATAAAAGTATGCCATGCTATGGACCAGACCTATTGTATACTCTGCCCTGTTGGCAAGGGAGTACAATAGTGATCTAGGAGTAGATCACTGGACATTGGTCAAGAATATCCTTAGTGTGAACTAAGGAAATATTTCTCGATTATGGAGGTGATAAAAGAGCCCGTCGTAAAGAGTTACATTGGTCCAAGCTTTTACACCGATCCAGATGACTCTAAGTCTCAATCTGGATACATATTGAAAGTGGGAGCAATTAGCTAGAGTAGCTTCGTGCAGAGCATTGTAGACATAGAATATTTGCAAAATACATATGGCTCTGAATATGACAGACCCGTTGACTAAGCTTCTCTCACGAGCAAAACATGATCACACCTTAGTACTCTTTGGGTGTTAATCACATAAGCGATGTGAACTAGATTATTGACTCCAGTAAACCTTTTGGGTGTTTGTCACATGACGATGTGAACTATGGGTGTTAATCATATATAGATATGAATATTGGTGTTAAATCACATGGCGATGTGAACTAGATTATTGACTCTAGTGCAAGTGGGAGACTGAAGGAAATATGCCCTAGAGGCAATAATAAAGTTATTATTTATTTCCTTATTTCATGATACATGTTTATTATTCATGCTAGAATTGTATTAACCGGAAACATGATACATGTGTGAATACATAGACAAACATATAGTCACTAGTATGCCTCTACTTGACTAGCTCATTAATCAAAGATGGTTATGTTTCCTAACCATAGACATGTGTTGTCATTTGATTAATGAGATCACATCATTAGGAGAATGATGTGATTGACATGACCCATTCCGTTAGCATAGCACTTGATCGTTTAGTATGTTGTTATTGCTTTCTTCATGACTTATACATGTTCCTGTAACTATGAGATTATGCAACTCCCGTTTACCGGAGGAACACTTTGGGTGCTACCAAACGTCACAACATAACTGGGTGATTATAAAGGAGTACTACAGGTGTCTCCGAAGGTACATGTTGAGTTGGCGTATTTCGAGATTAGGTTTTGTCACTCCGATTGTCGGAGAGGTATCTCTGGGCCCTCTCGGTAATGCACATCACTATAAGCCTTGCAAGCAATGTGACCAATGAGTTGGTTACGGGATGATGCATTACGTAACGAGTAAAGAGACTTGTCGGTAACGAGATTGAACTAGGTATTGGATACCGACAATCAAATCTCGGGCAAGTAACATACCGATGACAAAGGGAACAATGTATGTTGTTATGCGGTTTGACCGATAAAGATCTTCGTAGAATATGTAGGAGCCAATATGGGCATCCAGGTTCCGCTATTGGTTATTGACCAAGAATAGTTCTAGGTCATGTCTACATAGTTCTCGAACCCGTAGGGTCCGCACGCTTAAGGTTTTGATGACAGTTATATTATGAGTTTATGAGTTTTGATGTACCAAAGGAGTTCTGAGTCCCGGAAGAGATCGGGGACATGACGAGGAGTCTCGAAATGGTCGAGACGTAAAGATCGATATATTGGACGACTATATTCGGAGTTCGGAAAGGTTTCGAGTCATTCGGGTATTTTTCGGAGTACCGGAGAGTTACGGGAATTCGCCGGGGAGTATATGGGCCTTATTGGGCCATACGGGAATAGAGGAGAGAGGCCGAAAGGAAGGAGGGGCGCAGCCCCCCTCTGGTCCGAATTGGACAAGGGGTGCAGCCCCCTTTTCCTTCCTCCTCTCCCCCTCTTTCCTTCTCTCCTACTCCAACAAGGAAGGGGGGGGGAGTCCTACTCCCGGTGGGAGGAGGACTCCTCCTGGCGCGCCCCTCCTGGCCGGCCGAACCCCTCCCCCTGGCTCCTTTATATACGGGGGCAGGGGGGCACCTCTAGGCACAACACAAGTTGATCTACGGATCGTTCCTTAGCCATGTGCGGTGCCCCCCTCCACCATATTCCACCTCGGTTATATCGTCGCGGAGTTTAGGCGAAGCCCTGCGCCGGTAGAACATCATCATCGTCACCACGCCGTCGTGCTAACAGAACTCATCCCCGAAGCTTTGCTGGATCGGAGCCCGGGGATCGTCATCGAGCTGAACGTGTGCTGAACTCGGAGGTGCCGTACGCTCGGTGCTTGGATCGGTCCGATCGTGAAAACATACGACTACATCAACCGCGTTGTCATAACGCTTCCGCTTACGGTCTACGAGGGTACGTGGACGAACACTCTCCCCTCTCGTTGCTATGCCATCACCATGATCTTGCATGTGCGTAGGAATTTTTTTGAAATTACTACGTTCTCCAACAATAAGATGATGTATTACAGAACGAGTAAAGAGACTTGCCGGTAACGAGATTGAACTAGGTATTGGATACCGACGATCAAATCTCGGGCAAGTAACATACCGATGACAAAGGGAACAACGTATGTTGTTATGCGGTTTGACCGATAAAGATCTTCGTAGAATATGTAGGAACCAATATGGGCATCCAGGTTCCGCTATTGGTTATTGACCGAGAATAGTTCTAGGTCATGTCTACATAGTTCTCGAACCCGTAGGGTCCGCACGCTTAACGTTACGATGACAGTTTTATTATGAGTTTACAAGTTTTGATGTACCGAAGTTTGTTCAGAGTCCCGGATGTGATCACGCACATGACGAGGAGTCTCGAAATGGTCGAGACATAAAGATTGATATATTGGACGACTATATTCGGACACTGGAAGTGTTCCGGGTGATTTCGGAGAAAACCGGAGTGCTGGAGGGTTACCGGAACCCCCCCCCCCCCAGAGAGTTAATGGGCCACATGGGCCTTGGTGGGAAGAGAGAGGGGCGGCCAGGAAGGGCCGCGCGCCCCCTCTCCCTCTGGTCCGAATTGGACTAGGAGGGGGGGCGGCGCCCCCCTCTTTCCTTCCCCTCCTCTCCCCCTTCCTTCCCCTCCTAGTAGTAGTAGGAAAGGAGGAGTCCTACTCCTACTAGGAGGAGGACTCCTCCTCCTGGCGCGCCCAACAAGGGCCGGTGGCCTACCCCCTCCCTCCTTTATATACGGGGGCAGGGGGCACCCCATCGACACACAAGTTGATCTACGGATCGTTCCTTAGCCGTGTGCGGTGCCCCCCTCCACCATATTCCACCTCGGTCATATCGTCGCGGAGTTTAGGTGAAGCCCTGCGCCGGTAGAACATCATCATCGTCACCACGCGATGGAACTCATCCCCGAAGCTTTGCTGGATCGGAGCCCGGGGATCGTCATCGAGCTGAACGTGTGCTGAACTCGGAGGTGCCATACGTTCGGTGCTTGGATCGGTCGGATCGTGAAGACGTACGACTACATCAACCGCGTTGTCATAACGCTTCCGCTTACGGGCTATGAGGGTACGTGGACGAACACTCTCCCCTCTCGTTGCTATGCATCACCATGATCTTGCGTGTGCGTAGGAAAATTTTGAAATTACTACGTTCCCCAACAGATGTGTAGAGTAATAGTAGTAGATGCCGAATCGTTTCGGTCTACTTGACACGGACGTGATGCCTATATTCATGATGATTGCCTTAGATATCGTCATAACTTTGCGCGTTTTCTATCAATTGCTTGGTAGTAATTTGTTCACCCACCGTATTATTTCCAATCTTGAGAGAAGCCTCTAGTGAAACCTATGGCCCCGGGGTCTATTTTCCATCATACAAGTTTCCGATCTACAATATTAGTTTTTGATCTACTATTTTGCAATCTTTTACTTTTCGATCTATAAATCAAAAATACCAAAAATATTTACTTTATTGTTTATCTATCTCTATCAGACTCACTTTTGCAAGTAACTGTGAAGGGATTGGCAACCCCTTTATCGTGTTGGGTGCAAGTTTGTTTGGTTGTTTGTGCAGGTATTCGGTGATTTGTGTGTTGTCTCCTACTGGATTGATACCTTGGTTCTCAAACTGAGGGAAATACTTATCTCTACTTTGCTGCATCACCCTTTTCTCTTCAAGGGAAAAACCAACACAAGCTCAAGAAGTAGCAGGAAGAATTTCTGGCGCCGTTGCCGGGGAGATCTACACCAAGTCAAGACATACCAAGTACCCATCATAAACTCTCATCTCTTGCATTACATTATTCGCCATTCGCCTCTCGTTTTCCTCTCCCCCACTTCTAAAACAAATTTTGAAAATATTTGCCTTTTTTCGCCCTTCTTTCGTTCGTCTTTTCATTTGCCCCTATGTCTTACTTGGTTTGTTTGCTCGTTTGCTTGGTACAATTGTGTGTTTATTGAAAATCAGAAGCAAAGAGTATATGGATCCTCATCCACTCGCTAATCTTTTTAAAAGATCCAACTATGATGAACCAATTGCTAGTGAGTTGAGTGCACTAGATTATCTTTACGATGTTTTGCTTGAAATCCGTGAATCTGAAAATTGTGATGAAATGCTTTATGAAGTGATTCACGATAGATCTTTGAATGAAAAGCATGATTGCAATGATGTTATTATAAATTCTATTAATGTCAATTATGTCAATGATATGCAAAACCCCAAGCTTGGGGATGCTAGTTTTGCTATGTCCACTACTTGTTGCAATGATCATGATTGGGGTGATTCTTCTTATGATCTTAAAATTTGTTTAAGCCCCATGATGAATATGAGATTGATAATAACTTTTGCAATAATACTGAAAGTGGGTTTGGAAGAGTGTTAACTTTAGATCCCACATATATGGAGAATTTTCAATCTTATGAATTTTTTGATAAAAGTGGGTTTGAAGAGGTCATGACTTTAGTTAATGTTAATCCCACTATTTTGGAAGAGTGTCAACTTCGCATGCATGTGGATTGTGTTGACAATATGTTATGTGATAGCTATATTGTTGAATTTTCTTATGATCCTACATGTAATTATTATGAGAGAGGAAAATATGGTTGTAGAAATTTTCATGTTACTAAATTACCTCTCTTCATGTCGAGATTGCTATCCTCTCTTTCTTCTTCCTTGCATATGCTAGTTTTTGCTTGCCTTGACAATTGTTTGCTTATAAAATGCTAGACTTAGATGTGTTTGTCACGTGCTATATGATGCTCTCTTTGTGCTTCAATTCTTGTCTTTCATGTGAGCACCATTGAAATCTCAATGCCTAGCTAAGGGCGTTAAACAATAGCGCTTGTTGGGAGGGAACCCAATTTTTCTTTGCTTTTTGCTCCTCTTTTGCTTTGAATAATTCATCTAGACTCTGATTATATGTGGTTTTGTGTTTTAGTTAGTGTTTGTGCCAAGTAAGACCTTTGGGATAGCTTACGGTGATAGTTGTTTTGATCTTGCTGAGAAACAGAAACTTTTGCGCCCAGGAAAATAATTTTCATAATTCACAAAAGCGTGCTTTTGATATGATTCTTTTTGCTCTAGATTGGTACACAAACAGGAACCTGGGCGGGGCGCACGGCCTCGTCCACGGCGGCCATGCGGCGGCCGATGGAGTCGACCGCCGCGGCCGACCCCTCGCACACCGCCTCGCTCCTACGCATCGACTCCCGCAGCAGACTCGCTTTCTCGCGCAGCAGCGCCGCCTCCGCCGCCGCCGCATGCTCCATGTCTCTCTCTATCTGTAGTTGTCGACCACGGTTGATTGAAGAAGAAGTAAAAAGGGAAAACAAGCAGAGGAAAATATATATTGCAGAGATAATCGAGGAGGAGTTTTTCTCTTGGTCTCGCGCGCCCCCTTCCGCTCAGATTCTTATATATCTCCTTTTTTTGCGAGCATAAACCGCCCTTGCTTGCTCTACACAAAATCTTCATTGTTGCATCGTAGTAATTGAAATATAATATTTGATTCAATTTCTAAAAAAGGAATCTAAAACAAATATTTCAAATTCAATGTTTGCCATTATTCGCTCGCTAAATCTTATTGCACTTACACGTTCCGCAACCTTGTGCCAACGATGCGTTTAGTGCCATCGGTTTCCACGCGGCTTTGACGTGCACGTGGTTTCCAGCGGTGCTACCCGCTGGACGTTTCAATGTGATTAAAGCATTGACCAATGCAATGCTTACCATTATTCATAAAACCTTATTTTGCCAACGTTCTCACGGTTGTGCCGAAGCAGTGCACGCATAGCCATCTTTCCAGCACAACTTTCACGCACATGGGATTGCCAGCGGTGTTGCTTGCTGGGACCTCAGAGTTTCATTTATAATTAAAGTAAATGATAATGCCATATTTATCATTATATTCGGTAAAATCTTGATGTGCTAGCGTTTTTGTGGCTGCTCACTGGTGACATGCTTAGCCCCATCGATTTGCCCCGCAAAGCTTCCACGCGCATGTGGTTGGCCAGCGGTGCTACCCGCTAGGTGTTTCAATTATAACTAAAGCACATGCCAATGCAATATTCACAACTATATAACAAAAGCGCTATGTTTCAACAATTGTGTGGTAGCAGTGCACTTAGGTCCTTGGTTTGTATGCATGGTTGTATATTGACATGGACTTATTTTCATGCATGTGTGCATACTGAGGTGACATGCTTGCATGTTGAGAGAAATTTCTTAGTGGGGACTATATTTACATATAGAAGATTATCGTCTAGAAAGTCTATGAATAAACATTATTTTCAGTGGTAACTAATGGTGCAATTGGAAAATCGTCATTCATCTTGTACTACAAATTCAAATGATGATTTAATGTAATCCCTAAAAGAGAGAATTTAAAACTTATATTCCAATATATGTAATGACAGAGATAATCGAGGGGGAGTGTTTCTGTTGGTCTCGCGCGCCCCCTTTCCTCTTATATTCTTATGTCTCCTTTTTTGAGAGCATGAACCACTCTACACAAAATCTTCATTGTTGCGTCGTAATAATTGAAATGTAATATTTAATAATTTATAAAAAAGGAATCTGAAACAAATATTTCAAATTCAATGTTTGCATTATTTGGTCGCTAAATCTTATTGCACTTACCCTTCCACAACCACGTGCCAGCGATACGCTTAGTGCCATTGGTTTCCACATGGCTTTCACGTGCATGTGGTTTCCAGCGGTGCTACGTGCGGGACGTTTCAATGTAATAAAGCATTTACTGATGCAATGCTTATTATGATTCATAAAATTTTATTTTGCTAAAACTCTGACGGTTGTGCCCAAGCGGTGCATGCATTGCCATCAGTTTTACTAGCACAACTTTCACGCACATGGGATTGCCAGCGGTGTTGATTGTTGGGCATTTCATTTATAATTAAAGCAAATAATAGTACCATATTTATCAATTCTCATTATATTTAGTAACATCTTACTGTGCTAGCATTTTTGTGCTTGCGCATTGGTGACACGCTTAGCGCCATCGGTTTGCCCCGTACAACTTCCACATGCATGTGGTTGGCCAGCCATGCTACCCGCTGGGTGTTTCAATTATAACTAAAGCTCGCGTCAATGCAATATTCACAACTATATTTGGTATAACAAATGTGCTACGTTTCTGCACTTGTGTCCTAGCAGCGCACTTAGCGCCCTTCGTTTGTATCTATGGTTGTATATTGAGATGGAACTTTTTCCATGCATGGTTGTTTATTGAGATGGACTTATTTTCATGCATGATGCATGCTTAAGTGACATGCATGCGTGTTGAGAGAAATATCTTAGTGGGGGCTACCTATTTACCTATAGAAGATTATCGTCTAGAAAATCTATCAATAAACATTCTAATGACACACTAGATTTCTTCCTAATTTTCACATGCCTAAACACAACTATAAAATGCTATCAGGATATTTTTCAAACTATACGCTTTAGATATCTACCAAGATCTTTAAGGCTACACGTAGAGATGTATACACTATAATAATGCGAGTGTCACAAATTAACTGCGAAAACATAATTTTGTATTTTCTCACATTTATGGGGATTAAGTATAAACATTTTTAAGCTTCACTCTATACAAAAACAACCAATGTAACTTTCATTACAAACATGGCTGAAATTTGGCACAATACAAACACATTATTGAACGATAGACATTATATATTTACTGTAAATAAAAATATTTTTATATTTTGTAAGATTACCATCTAGTTATTTATCCCAAATAAGTTAATAGGATATTAGCTAATATGATTATAATTTCATACAGTGAGTTATAAATAAGTAAAAAAGTTTAATATAAATACTTAATTTATTTCTCAAGTTTCAACCCAAAATTTGTTAAATCCTATTGTTTTGATAGGTCATTTTTAAATGTTTATTAGACGAAAATAATACTCAGACAGATTTTGCTTAGTAATGTGGCAAAAAATATAAAGTGTGAAACAAATAAGTAATTATCAAATCAAAAACAAATATACAAAAATCTATGTAGTGATAAGAGATTGGACTCAATTATATTTTTTTCCCGCATGCTCAATTATTAAGGTTTTTATTTAATTTATTGCATTGTCTAGTATTTCATAAAGAAATAAAATAGTTTTTCTCGAATGCGCATCTAGTACTGCGACAGACTGGGATTCTCGCACCATGGTGCTACCTCCGCTGCCGGCGTCATCTGACCCTCTTTTATGCCGTCGCACTCATCTTATGACGGGTCGAAGGAGCTTAGAGAAGTTATCCGGGAGATAATATTGCATTGGGTATTAACTTCCGTTAGATACACACGCAACTCAAGTTGTTTCTTTCATGCGTCCACTCAAGCACTTCCTTTTCATTTTTATTTTCTTATTCTTAAGACACAATCATAGCCGAAAAAAATAAAAATAAAAAGGCCTAATTAATTATTGCCGTTAACTCATTTTATAATTACTGGCCAGAAACCACTAGTAGATTGTCCTTGCTAGCTTCCTATGGTAACTACTTCTATAATGATCGACTAGCTACAGAAAATCTTCGTTCATCATATAGTACTATTGAAAATAAGGATTTAACTTAATCCTCAAAAGAATAATTTAAAGCATATGGCTATTCAACTAATAGTTATTCGCTAAATCCTTTTTTGGTAATATTTTTTGGCTATGCGCTAGTGATGCACTTAGCGCCATCGGTTTGCCTGGCACAACTTTTATGTGCACATAATTGGCTAGCAATGCTACCTACTGAGCATTTTTTATAATTATCACCCATAAATTACAGTGGATGGCTCTTGCTTCCCATGGTAACTAACCATACAAAGATCCACTAGCTGCATGGAAAATATTTATCCTAATAATGTAAAAAAAGTTAATAGATTATTTAATTAAATCCATGGAAAAAAGAATTTACAACGTATATTTGAATTCATTCTCCACCATTATTCGCTAGATTTTATTGGGATAATGTCACTAGTAGAAAAAGGGCCTAATGTTCAGCCATTTAGTCCCGGTTTGTAAATTAACCGGCACTAATGTGAGGCCATGCATTAGTCCCGGTTCGTGTTGAACCTTTAGTACCGGTTCATGGCATGAACCGGTACTAAAGGGGTGGTGGCAGGCTGGCGTCAGGCCGAGGCCCCACGAGCCCCTTTAGTCCCGGTTTGTGACACAAACCGGGACTAAAGGTCTAACCTATAGCGCCGCTTTGTGTCACAAACTGGGACAAAAAGGGTCTAACCTTTAGTCCCGGTTGGAGACACAAACCGGGACTAAAGGGCAATTTTCAAACTGTACCCCCCCCCCCCCCCGCGTGTATCGCCATTTCAGTTTTGTAAAAAAACAAAAGAAAATGATAAAAACTTCAAAAATTAAACTCCTTCGAGATGTAGTTATGTTACTACATCTACTAGTTAGGAAAATTAAAAAACTTAAATTGGGACATGTTTTGCAAAAAAGTGTTATGAAAAAGTAAAATGGCTATATCTTTTGCATACGATATCGAAAAACGTACTCCCTCCGTTCCAAAATATAGCGCGCCCACGCTTTTCGAGGTTCAACTTTGACCATAAATTTAACTCACGAGACCGACTGCGGCGGGATCAAAAATTATATAATTAAAAACTTTTTTTGAATACGAATTCATTGGTATAATTTTTTCGCCCGCCGCAGTCGGTCTTGTTGATTAAATTAATGGTCAAAGTTGAAGCACGGAAACCGAGGACGCGCTATATTTTGGAACGGAGGGAGTATAATATATCAAAAAAATCAGCACGAAAATCCGCATCCGATTTTGACAGTCGTAGGCCTGTTTGGAAATTTTTAGAATCATCAAATTCTAAAAGGAAAAAAGATATGCTCAAATTTCAGTTTCTTTTAATTTTCGTTAAATCTGGTCAAATTGTGGTCAAACTCTTATTCAAGAAATATTAGTGTTAATAAATAATTATTTTAGTTTTTTTGACTTTTGGTCAAACTGTGGTCAAACTATGGTCAAACTACTTATTCAAGAAATATTATTGTTACTAAATAATAATTATTTTTTAGAATAATAGTTTCAAAATCAAATGGTGAAACATGTGACTTCATGCTCAAGCTAAACTCCTGACAGTTAATAGGATTGACAGCTTACTATTGCCAGGTAAACAACAAGTGCAGACTTAGAAACTAGGGGGAATAGAACTCAGAAGTTAAGCGTGCTCAGGCTGGAGTAGTAAGAGGATGGGTGACCGACCGGAAAGTTGGACGGTTTGGAATGATGATGAGTGATTAGAGACTAAATCGTCAAATAATTCAGAAATTTGAAAATAAAAAAAATCATTTTTTTCAAAAAATTCAAAAAAAATCCTTTAATACCGGTTGGTGTTAACAACCGGTACTAAAGGTCTCCCAGACCACCGCGTGGGCTCGTGCCCCGTGGTGGGCCTTTAGCCCCGGTTCGTGCAGAACCGGGACTAAAGGGGGGTACCTTTAGTCCCCACCCTTTACCGGGTTACAAAACCGGGACTAAAGGTCCTTCCGAACCGGGGCAATTGGTCATTTTTCTACTAGTGTGTTTTCGCAAGTCAGCACTATTGGTTTGCCTATCACAACTTCCACGTGTATGTGCCAGCGGTGCTATCGGTTAGGCATTTGAATTATAATTATTGTCTAGAAACCATCCATGGACGGTCCTTGCTTTTGGTGGTAACTCGCACTACAACGATCCACTTGCTTTACATAACATCTCCATTCATCATATAGTAAATTGATAGTCCTTGACAATATATGTAAATTCAATGTTTAGATTTATTCATTGAATCCTATTCCACTAATGTTGCGTGCTTGTCCACTAACGGCACGCTTAGCACTATCGATTTGCCTGGCACAACTTTTATGTGCGTGTAATTGGCCAGCAATGCTACTCGTTGACCATTTGATCTATAATTATCACCCATAAATCACAGTGGATGGGCCTTGTTTCCTGCAGTAACTAACCATACAAAGATCCACTAACTCTACGATAAATTTTCATCATAATAATGTAAAAATATATATGATTTATTTTGATCTATGAAAAATGAGAATTTACAACATATATTCCAAGTCATTGTCGACCATTATTCGCTAGATTTTGTTGTGCTAAGGTTTCACCATTGTGTGTTGGTGACGCGCTCAGCGTCATCGGTTTGGCTATCGTAGCATACACATTTATGTGATTGGACAATGGTGTTATTGGTTGGACAATTGATATAATTATTGCCCCTTGCTTTCGGTGGTAACTCGCAGTAAAATGATCTACTCGCTCTAGATAAAATCTTTATTCATCATACAACAATAACTGATGAAGTCCACCATTACTCGCAAGTTGTTCCAACTTTTCATAGCTGGACATGGTGACCCACGTAACACAGTCGGTTGCCTACCACATTTTTTGCATGCATGTGATTTGCCAGCAGTACTATTGGCTAGTTGTTTCAGTTATAATCATCGCCCAGAAATCGCAAGTGGATGGTCCTTTCTTCCAACACTAACTAACAATACAACGATCCATTAGCTCCGTGAAAATGTTCATCTTTAAAAAGAGATTTAATTTATCATTGTATTGGGTGTGTTGGGGACACAAGAGACTCTTTGTTATTTGATTGCAGGATTGTTTGAGAGAGACCATCTCCATCCTACGCCTCCCACGGATTGATAAACCTTAAGTTATCCACTTGAGATAAATTTGTCACTATCCTACAAAACTCTGGCGCTTGGAGGCCCAACACGAGTCTACAGAAGAAGGTTGCGTAGTAGAGATCAGGAATCTCTATTTGTGTTTGGGTGAACAAAAAATACATATTAGACATCAAATTTTAAAGAAATGTGTATTTGGGTAACATTTGTTTGAAGCTTTAAATCTTTCAGGAACCCGCAAAAGCAAGTTTAAAATCTTCGGCACTAAATTTTACAGTACATGTTTGGGTAACATTTGTTTGTAGTTTTTTTCAGCATCTCTTCCAATGTGTCTTTTTTCTATACGCATCAAGAGACCACACGAGGGAAAACTTTTTTTTTTACGGAATGTCTTCCACATGAGGGGATTTTAGTTAGTACTGTACTTTCCCCTAGCGTAGACCAATCAAACATCCTTGGCCAGATGGAACCAACACGGTCAGTTAAATATGATAGTATCGAATATCAACAGAATAATGGCATCCGTGTAACCGGGGACTTGAATTAACCCTAAAAAGTGCTACACATTCCGGATGAACTTCAAAAAGATCGCTCGGTTCGCCAGCTATCCAATCCAATCTCATGATTGCAACAAGACCCTTGTTGCAGGAAAACATCTTGCAACAAAAGCCTTGTTGCAAAAAAAATCAATTTTTTTACTGCAGCTCACGGTTGTGTCGTCGAGATTTGAACAAAAGCCTTGTTGCAATTGCATAGCCCGCCTGTTGCAGAGCAATGAGGCTTCAAGGGAGGTAGGGCGCGTGGCATTGGCGACCGGAGCCAGCCACGGTGGCTACCATGATGGTGGGGGCGTTGTAGGGTGAGACAACCCGACGACAACGTGTGGTGGGTGGTCGTGCCTGGCCAGATTCAGTGACGCCGCATTGTCGGTGGCCGCGCCTGGCCAGATCTGGCGACGTCCCATCTCCGGTGACCTTGGCGTGCGGCGGTCGGAACAGGAGATCGGCCATGGCGGCGCCTGGCGTTTGTGGTTGGTTGTGAACGCGGAGAGAATAGAGGCGGAAGAGGAAGGGAACTGAGCCGGCGGCGGATACGCGGCTCGCCGGCGGCGATGCTCCTAGTAGAATCGGGCGATGTGGCGGATGTTCCTCCCAATCCAACCAGAATCGTGGAAGACGCGGGTTGACTTTGTTTACATGTCTGCAACAAACTCTCTATTGAGTTCCGTAGAATTGCAACATGGAACATGTCGCAGGAAGTTAGCCCATGGTGTGGTTGTTGACGGCCATCTGATTAAATGCAGATCGAACGGTGGTGGAGGGGGTCGACATCCGCACTATTATCGGCCAGGTGAAGGGATTCATTTTCCCAAGGTATAATAGTGGCGCGCGTGTGAATTCCTCTTTGAAACAACCTGACGCAATTGTACGCGTTGCTTCCACAGCAAGGGTCCTAACATTGGCACATGGCTTGTTTCTGAAGACAGAATAAAATAATCAGTCTTGAACCAGTCCTTGAAGAACCTTCAAACCAAGTAAGCTAAGATCACAGAGCGAGGCGTTTTGGCTCACGGGCCGGGCTCATCTGCACCCGCGTTGAATAAAAAAAATCAAAACAAATATTAAAAAAATAAAAAATTCAAACTTTTTTGGCATGGTAGATAATTTAAATCATTTGGACATCTGAGTTGCTCTCGACAAAAAAGATAAATTTAGGATCTGTTAAAAAGTATATTGTTCATATACTGTTCTGACCCAATTTGTGTTTTTTGCTGAGAGCTAATCAAATGTTCAAATGCTCTGAAATTTGGAGCGCACCTCACGCGCCAAATTATCTACCTTGCACAAAAAAATTAGTTTTTTTTTTTTATTTTTTTATGATTTTTTTTTGACCGGATGCAGACGAGCCCCGGCTCAGAATTGGATATTCGACCACTGTTGTAGATAAGCTAAGCCTGTATCTGTGCCAAGAAATGGAGCGAAGCAGTTGCTTGTACTAATGTATGGCCCGAAGTAGTACAGTAGTGTCAGGACCCCGATCCTAAGTCACACCGATCTAGCAAGTAACACATCATATCACTTTGCGGCCTCACGCACGGTATTCCCACGGGTGCCACCTTACCTGGCCCGGGACTGTTTGCGCCTTTTGGCTCACGTATATGACTGTGTCGCTAGCATCCATATGACAGAGAATCCGGGCCGACATGACTAGTCGTAAACCCAAAGTGGCACTAACTTATAGGAACAGGTATACATCATAGGGGTGGACTAACGAGCAGCTCGACTCGTTAAGCTCGTACTCGTTAAGCTGGTGCTCGTTAAGGCTCGGCTCGTTAAGCTCGTTAAGATTAACGAGCAGAAAACCTTGCTCGGCTCGGCTCGTTTGAAGCTCGTTAAGCTCGTGAGCGCTCACGAGCGCTCGTTAACAGATTATAATGTGTTTCGATATACAGGAATGAAATGTGGTGACTACAAACAGAAATGCACTAGTTTGTTGCCTCATATGTCGATTAGATTGAATTGATGGGCTGAGTTACTACAAAAAGTTTGTCACGTAAGATGAAAATATGTGTTATGTTGCTACTAACGAGCTTAACGAGCTACTCGTGAAACCCGTTAGCTCGTTCGTTAAGCTCGTTAAACTTAACGAGCTGAAATCTATGATTGGCTCTGTTCATTAGGAAGCGAGCTCCGAGCTTAACGAGCTGAACTATCGAGCGCTCATTAAGCTCGCGAGCTACGAGCTTTTGGTCCAGCCTTATATACATGACCCAGCAACGAACGTGTCAGTCATCAGCGAGTGAATCCGGGCTGTAGCAGCTGGGCTAACAGGACTTCGGTAGACACCGCGTGACATTTCCCCGTAGGGACAGACACAAGAACGAAGGACACATGCCGGCCAGTCTAAGTGTTCGGGAGCAGTAGCAAGCTACCAAGGTTCAGTGGAAGCACTAAGAGACATTTTCCCATAAGAGAGGCTACCAAGAATAAACAACTAGGTTGTCGGATCCCACACATAGCAATACACATTACACGTACGCATAACATGCAAGTATGTGTTGTACAACATGGCATCACAACATAACTCAACAACTCATATAGATAAGACTTAGAAGAGTCATCATAGCATTTATTACAACCAGGGGTCACATGACCCAACATTCAGAGCATACAAGCAACGAGCGGAAGCATTATATGTCTGAGTACATACATCTACAAAAGGAAAAGGCTAGAGAGCCTGACTATCTACAACGTCCGGTCAAGATCGTAGCTGGGGTACAAGGTACTTGTCGAAGCCCACAGAAACTAGCAAGACTGAAGTCTCCGCTGCAAAAACATAAATAAAGCAACATGAGTAAAAAGGTACTCAGCAAGACTTACATCAGATCCTATCATACATGCATTTGTATCAAGAAGGTAATGTGGGGTTTAGTTGCAGCAAGCCAACTTTGACTCAGTGGCTATCCTGTTCTACGACTATGAGAACTTCTTTGAGGTGAGATGGCGCACACGAGTCCACTAATCACCACACAATACACTACTATGTATTCATCCCCGTCTCCCTACGAGAAGGCCATCCATAGCACTCACACTTGTCTTGAGCATTTTAGAGTATCCACTTTATGTTGTCTATGTACCACGTAGGCATCCAAGAAGTCCATAACCACGGACCCGGCTATTCGAATAGATCATATTAACCCTGCAGGGGTCTACTTCTTCACACACGCTCTCGCCACTTACCGCTATGTACATGTCATGTATCTCGGCAACCTTCAAGCGGAAGCCTGGCGAGGGTGTCGACCACGACCTGACTAACCACACAAGACTCTGTCCAGGTTTATCGCCTATTTGGGTTCTATCCTCAAGGGAGTCCGACCGAGGTTTCCATCACGGCCCCAAACGATGTGAGCAGGGTTCCCAAGCCCACCAACCGGGTGCCACTTAGTACAACATGCCACGTGTGCCTAGTCTGACCCTAGCCCACCCTGCCGGGTGCCACTTGGTAGAAGAATAACACTGCCTACAAGCACCAGAAACTAGTTGCGACTCCTGGACAAAGATCAAGTTGGTTAATAAGTCGAGAGGGCTTGGAGCGCCCGGAGCCCAATGTGTGGTAGTAACTTGTCATTGGAAAACATACACAGAACTCAGTGCTTAAGGACGGTTCCAGTGAGACAACCCACCATGTACTCCTACATGGCCTTTCATCGCTACCTTTACCAAATCGTGTTCACACACTTCACTCTCAGCATCAAAACATAGCACTGCACTCCAATTCATTCCCAATGAATCAGACCTGACACACTGTATGCAATAGCAGGCATGGCATGGTAGGAACACAACAATAGCTTCAATCAACTCCTACACATGCTAGTGGATTTTCAACTATTTACTGTGGCAACGATAGGTCATGCAAAGGAATGGGTTCAACTACCGCATCACAAAGTAGCAATTGAATCATTGTTGTCCTAATGTAGTAACAGAGAGTAGGAGCGAGAGAGTAGGATTGTATCAGAATGAACAAGGGGGTTTTCTTGCCTGGTAGATCAACAGGGGAGGCACTGCTTCACAGACAGGTACTCTCGAGCACTTTCCGGAGCAGGACCTATCGAGAAGGAACGGTGTCGACAATCAATACACAAGCATATGCAACAATATGATGCATGAACATGGCGTGAAGATGTGATGTTGTTAGAGCTAATGCGGCTAGCAATTATTTGGATGAAGTCCATTTGAAAAAAAAGGTTCAAATGTAACTCCAAAATAAGCTCTTTTAATTGCCATTTATATGTTTTTACTTATACAGTAGGTATAAGTTGGTTTGTCATGCATGAAACTGGTTTAGATGGATAGATTGGATTTTTTTCTGATAATTTTTCATATATAAATTATTTCAATCTGAGCTACGGTTGAATTTCTATAATTTTTTGAAGTTTATAGCATTTTCTGGGAATTTCCTGATTTATTTTAAACCAGAAAAAGAATAACTGCGTCATGACTGCGTTAGTAGTCAACGGAGCTGACCAGGTCAAACCTGACGTGTGGGGTCCACCTAACGTGTGGGGTCCATGCGGCAGTCTCTTAGTTAACTAACAGAGTTAATTAACACTAATACTAACCTAACTACAAATTAGCAGGGCAGGGCCCACAGGTCAGTGTCAGGGGGGATTAGCTAAACGGTGATTAGCCCTAAGCTAATCACCTGACTCACGGAGCCCACCTAATGGGCCGGCGCGGTTAAAACGGTCAATCCCACCGGCGTTTAGCCGCCGGCGAGGCCAAACGCGGCGGAGGAGCACGGGATTCGCCCTCCGGCGCCTAAACACGCGGCGGAGACCACGGGCGAGGAGCTGAGCCTCGTCCGCGTCGGTTGAAGCAAGCGGGAGGACGCGGGGGTGCCGGAGCTCGCCGAAAACGAGCTCGAGGCGGTGGCCGGAGTTCAGCCAAGTGCACGCGTAGCGTTGCGATGCACGGCAGGGGCTGCGGTTGGCGGCGTTAGCTTGCTGGGGAGCTGCGTAGCGCGTTGACGTGCGCGGTTGCGAGCTACGGTGGCCAGGACGACATCGGCGACATGAACAACGGCGAGGTGCTATGGCCGAGGTGGCAGACGGAGCTATGGCGCGCGGGTGGCGAAACGGGGAGGGGGAAATGAAGTAGGAGCTCACAGTAGACTCGACGGGCTTGAAGGCGCGCTCAGGGATGCACTGGAGTCGGCGGGGCGGCAATGGGGATCCACAGCGGCCGGAGATGAAGACGACGGCGATGGAGGCGCTCCAGGGCCTCTTAGGGCGCGTGGCTTGACGGAGAGGTAGCCGGCGACGTGGCGGAGCTCCTGAGCTTGTCGGAGAGGCGAGGCCGTGGCGGTGGGCGCGGCAACAGCGAGCGACGGCGACGGTGGCACTCGGACGGGTGAGAGAGAGAGAACCGGGGGAGGAGGGAGAACGAAAGAGAGTGAGAGAGGTACGGGGCGGCGCGTGGCGTCGCGTGGCGTCGCGCGGGGCTTCCAGGCGACGAGGGGAAGGCCAGGCAGGCAGGTGGCATGGCGGCACGGCGAGGCGCGCGCATCAACCACACGCCCGGCCGACTGGCGCGAGGACAAGGGTGACTGGCACTGTGCCAGTGGGCCGGCTGGGCTGCATAGTACCAGGCCGCAGGTGAGCTCAGGTAATGCATTTTTTCATTTGTTTCCTTTTCTATTTTTCTAACATTTGTTTGATTTAATAAAAATACTAAATCATTTTATTTTCTTATGCCAATTTTTGTAGGGTATTATTCCAGATCTCCTCAACAACTAGCATAATTTTTGGATATATATACCGTAATATATATATATATATACCGTAATTGCCTTTGGCTCCTAGGTGTATATGCATCCATTGTCGAAATACACATTTTAAAAAGTTGAAAAATTCGAAACAAAAATCCCGCGTGTATATCCGGACATTTTATGTGCGTTCACAAGGTTTCGGTGAAAAATGACGTTTTTTGTGGCGTGTGTAAAAAGGACAATTTCTGATGCTTCATTCTAACTATTCACGAGGCATTTCTTTGTCCTTTTTACACACGCTACAAAAAACGTCGTTTTTCACCGAAACCTTATGAACGCACATAAAATGTCCGTATATATATATATATATATATATATATATATATATATATATATATATATATATATATATATATATATATATATATATATATATATATATATATACACGCGGAATTTTTGTTCCGAATTTTTCAACTTTTCGAAATGTGTATTTCGACAATGGGTGCATATGCACCTAGGAGCCAAAACGCATATATATATATATATATATATATATATATATATATATATATATATATATATATATATATATATCCAAGGCAAAATAATTACTGGATTAATCCAAGTGGCCAAAATAAATACTTAGAAGCTCCTAAAAATATTGGTTTGATTTTTATCTCTGTCCAATATTTTCAGAGAACAACATGAACATTTTCTTGAACTTTTTGAAGCAATTTTTATTTGGGTCCTTCCAAAAATGATTTATGAGAGTTTCACAAATTCCCATTTCAAATTTGGATGAAATTGAAACATGATGCACACATGACTAGCTAGCCTTGAGCATACTAGAACTAGGGATGTGACAAGTAGTAGTACTAGTAAACAAAAAGGACCGACAACTCATCGCTGCGGTCAACTCTAACACAATCCATAACTGAGCCATTGATCACTCTGGTCAGCTGATTTTCACTAAGCAGAACAGGAAACACTGGCTTTCTACGCCCACGACAGATTGCTGCAGGGTGCTGGCGCCGAAATTGGCTAACAAGAATTTCAGCATTCCATCTGTAAAAATTGAATTTCAGCACACAGAAAACCCAGACAAAGACCGTACTCTACAGAGACTCAGAGAGATCATGCAGTCACAAGGACCGATCGCATTCGGCGGCATTGCCAAAAAAAAGTTTGAAAAACATTTGTCTCTGCATCTGATTAATCATATATTATTAAGTATACCTATACTTTATTTTTACAAAGTCAAACTTTATACACTTTGACCAATTTCATCGAGAAAATTATCTATATTTACTATTTATTGGAATACCAAATACATATCATTAGATACATAAAAGACATTTCATAAAAAAATATTAACAATAAGACATATTTATACATTAGATATAGGCAATTTTGTTCCTAAACTTGATCAAAGTTCGCAAAGTTTGACTTTCTAAGAAATCTGCAGGTACTACATTATGGGACGGAGTGAGCATCGAAGAATAATGTCAAGCAAAGTCGAGCATGTTGGTACGTGTTGGAAGGGACTCGTAGGGGTCACATGTTGATACGTGCGGTTGGAGGGACGGCATGCTACACATGGTGAGCAAATTCAAACTCTTGTCCGTTCTGCCAAGTCCATTTTGGCCATATGTTTGAATTACGCTAGATCAAAGAAATCCAGGCGTGGAATTTTGAGACACGGATGGAAGAAACCGCCCGAGGATTACGTAATTTTGAACGTGGACGCAGCC
This sequence comes from Triticum aestivum, assembly GCF_018294505.1. Taxonomy (NCBI): domain Eukaryota; kingdom Viridiplantae; phylum Streptophyta; class Magnoliopsida; order Poales; family Poaceae; genus Triticum; species Triticum aestivum. The sequence continues at coordinate 795,168,766 of NC_057798.1, read as the reverse complement.
TTCTATCCAGCTGATGAACAAGGGGTACGAAAGGATGATCAAGGTAACTTTATTGCAGCAAAGAATCGTCGTATCTCAATATTCGGAGGAAGCAGTTTCGGCCGGTGCCCATGCATTGAGGGGTGGTCTTTCACTTTCATCATCGTGTGAGGCTGTTCGCACACGAACACGTCATCGTGTACCTCCAACGTCGAGGGTGATGCATCGCAGCTCACGTCGTAGGAGACCCACCGAAAGCGCGGTACGCAAGACAATCCGGCAGGCGCTTTTGAAGACCCGAAACCCCGCGCACCCGGGAGGGACCCCGTCAGGGCGCGCGGCAGCTATGGTTTGCCCTAGGTCGACCTGATCGCCCTAGGGCCTCGAGGTTCGCCGCCCTGCGATGAAGAAGAACGAACAAAGAACGAGGAAGAAGAAGAACAAGGGAGAAGGTAAAAAATAAGGTAAAATATGTAGGTAGATTTGTTCGATTGTGTGTTGTTCAATCGGCCGTCACCTCTTGTCTATATAAGAGGCGGATGGACTTTCCGTATAAGAAAAAGACTTGACTTGCGGTCCAAATCATCAAAATCTAACCAAATTCGGACTTCTCACGACCTCCGGCCCGGATGTCCGGCTCTAGGCCCGGATGATCCGGCCAAGCCCAGATTTCTGACTGCAGTCCACTAATCGGGTTGTAACTTTTGCATACGAACTCGGAATAAAATGATTTTTATATGAAAATCAACCGCCTCGACGAGAAGCACAACTTTGCTGTTGAATACTTTTTGATATGAGGCCATCCTGAGGGTGTTTCGGGCCGTTTTCTAAAGTCTGTAGCAGAAACAACTGCCCACACGCCTGTACTTCTACCCGGACTGTCCGGCCTCCATCCGAATCATGCGGGAATGTACCCAGATCATTCGGCTTCAGCTCCAACCTTCTGGTGTCTTTGTGCTTCAATTATCCGGATGATCCGGATCCCAGCCCGGATGATCCGGCCAAACATTGTTGCAGCGCACGATTTTGCCTGTAACTTTTGCATACGACCTCGGATGGGGACGATTTTTATATCAAAATCGTTCGTTTCGATGAGACGAAGAACTTTGATGTTGAAGACGTTTTCATTCGAGGTCATTTTAATCAGGTTTCATGCTATTTTCTAATCTGATGTTAACACGGGTATCTCCAAAATTGTCATATCTTTTGCACTTGAGCTCCGTTTTGGTCCCTCTTCATATTTAATTCGATCATCTTGAAGAGGGTCATCAAATGGTGACATGGACACATAATTTTAGCCTCATCCCATTATAGACTCAAGCCACTCTTCGCGATCATGCCATTTTTGAGCGTCAACACATGCCCCCCTGTTTTTCGGCAAAGGTAACGTGCCGAAAAATAACTTGTACCGTTTTGATTCTAAAGACGATGTCAACACTCCATCGGCCACTTTGCATGTGCTTAGGGCAATAAATATATATCGGCCATTATTTGTTTGAATCCTTGATGTAAACTTGGGTGAAACATTCTCAACTTCATTAACAATCCAATGATAAAGTTCCATAGATATGTATCTCAAGGTCATCCTCGGAACCATATTATTCACCCTTTTGCTAGGATTTTGCAGATAATCAACAATAAACTTTCTCCAATCCTTATTTTCGCTTGCATAAGATTCATTAGTGGCCGAAGCGGTGGACTTCGGTTCGGCCTTACCTATTCTGACGAGACTAAGCATCGGCTATTGATAGAAATGCAACACACCATGATTAACATAGTAGCCGGATGCTTGCTGTGCCAACTCTTTCGAATTGTCATGTCTAGAAATATGAACAATTTTATAGCAACCCAAGGTAAATTTTGCATCTAGACATACCTCAAGATAAACTATAAGTGATTCGTCAAAACATTGATAACCCTTGGATATTTGTTGCACTACTAATAACGAATCACCGGAAGCCTCAATATGTATAGCACCTATAGCAAGGCAAAGCTCCAATCCGAATAACAATGCATATTCGTCTTTGATCATTGTGCAAAAATATCTTAAGCAGTATGAGGCTTCACAAACTAGATCCATATGGAGATAAATAAACAACACCAATACTTTGGCCATTGCTACAAATTGAACCATCAAAATATAATCTCCATAGTACTAGAGAGACAAGGCTAATATCACTTAACGTGTACCTTGTCTCGGTTCCAATTGAAATAAGGACGATGTTAGAATTCCACACCGGCCATGATCAGATAGTTTCTTAGGACGATAGTTAAGTATTGGCCATTACCATGAGGTTCATGTAGAATTCATCCATTAAAACATGTATAGCCGAAATTAACAAATAAAATAGCAATAAAATATTTCGGCCCCTTTGTCTTAGCAACAAAAATGTAACAACCAAATGTATAGTGATTTGGTAGTACTCTGTCATCATACAGAAAATTATTTTGCATCCATGGATCAAAATAAGTCCATGGAGGGTAACTAATCATACCTGTGGATGAATTCCATGGCAAAGGCATCAATGGCATTGTTGAAGAAAATGGATGATGTGCTAACCGAAGATTATGATGGTGTGATGCACGCCTTCGGCTTAATTGTTTGTTGCTTCTATCCTTCTCTTTCTTCACTTTTATTGTACTTATTGCAATTGAAGCATGCACATCGTTTTTGTTTTGATTGATCCTCTTGGGAACCCATGCCATGTTCCTCTTTCTCAGCTCTTGTGCACTAAGATTTTGTAATTCCTTCTTTTGCCAATATGATAAGCCGAGTGAGCATCTCGGCTGTGATTCTGTTTTGACCAATGGCAATTCTTTTTTGACCTTGTGCACTCTCAACTTCTTTTCTTCAGATTTGGCACTTTGACTCTTAACAATTGATTGCTTCATGTCATTGCCTGTAGTAGCCAATGTCAATACTTTAATTGGTTCTTTTTCATTTGAGATCAAATCTGAAGTAGCACTCTTACGACAATCTCTTTTAACGCGGTAAACTTGTTTGACTACCTCTTTCTTCTTCCTTGAGCTCCGGACCGATTCCTTATGATTGAAACGGTCTTTAACATGTGATTATTCAAATGTTGTTTTTCTCGGAGCTGCATAATATTGGTGAGATGGTCTAAAATAAGATGGAGAATGTGCACTTGTATCATACATGTCCCATGATAGATATGGATCTACATGAGCATAGGGAGGCATCCACGGCATTGGCATTGGCGGCCCAAAATAAGGATATGAATATGTTGCATATAAATTCTCACTTTGCCAATATCGATCCTTATATTTGCGCCTTGGGGGTGATCTTGGTTTCTTTGCATGATTCGGCCGATAAGTATTCTTCTCTCCACTTTTCTTTTGATATTTATCCAATAGTTCAGCGAAGGTGATCTTTGATCTCTTACACTTGCGCTTATTTCGGCCTTTGTTTTCTTTTGGTTTGCTTTCATCGATCATTGGATTTGCTTGCTGCCCCCCAGTCCTTGGCGTCTCCATTGTAGCTTCGATGGAATTCTCACCCTCAAGATTATATTCATTATGCTCTTCAAAAACTTCTTTACTTGAAAGCTTGATCCCATCGCATGTAGTTTTTACCTTCTCTTTAAATGTATCGGCTTGCAGCAGCCGATGCAAAAACTTTTTGCCATCGGGACCAATCGGAATAGACTGGTCATCTCTTGGCGTTTCAACAAACTTCAATCGTCCTTTTTCAATGGCCGATTTAACTATTTGACGAAACATATTGCAATCCTCAAAACTATGCTTGAACGAATCATGCAACTTACAATACATTCGTCCTTGGATTGATGGCTTGACATGGTGATCAAGAATTCTTATGTAATTATTTTTTAGCAACAAATCAAATATTTGATCACACATGCTTGAATCGAAGGTATACCTTTTGTTTTCTAGCCGATCTTTTTGTGAGAACGGATTTGGAGTTAAGCAAACGAATGGTTCAGATTTGGCATCTTCCCATTCGGCTATGAATTCTCTTTCGCATTCATTTTCCGATGTCCTTAAATAAGAAACTATACTAGCATCGGTTTTCCCAAAAGATTTTAACCTTGGCTTTAAATTTCTGAAACGAAGATATTTAGAACATACATGTCTCAGTTGAGACCAAGTGCAAGCCAAGTACAAAATAAGCAAAGCTACCCAACTAGATATGAACTTTAGACAAAGAAACGCGGAAAGCTTTGGCTGTAACAATAAGTCATTATCGGTCTTGATAAATTGCGCAATGGGTTGACCGATATGTTCTATAACAATTTTATTGCTAACAAGTAAATTACCCTTCTTCATTGGTCTTTCTAAATTACTTATGAGGATTTTTCCAATAGATGCATCAACAATAAAGTTCTGACCAAATCTGAATATAGGTAAATTACTCGCTATGCATACCTCTTCAAATATGTTGGGAGAGCATGATGGTGGTGCCACTTGAAGAACATTTTGCTCCATCTTTGGATGGCTCCCCAACACCTTGTCATCATCTTTTTCTTGATTCCGTGCATCATTGCTTTGAAGATCCATGTCAGTCGAACTTTGTTTGGCTACTTGTTCTTGTCCTTGAGGCTTGTCAATGGCACGGAACTCATAGGGCAGGAAGTAGGTTTCATTAACTTCAGAAAAATCAAGCATGGTTGTTTTGCTATGCTTGCCATGCCCTTTCTCAATAATGCTTGCCTCTTTGGATTTGATGGATTCGAAATATATACTACTTGATTCGACCGAAGCACTTTCAAGTTCCGAATCATCCTTCTTTTCATTGATAGTACCAATTGGCCATGCTTCTTTTATCTGAGCCAATTCTTTTTCTATTTGTTTCTGGCGGCGAGCGGCAAAGTTGGATTTAAGCTTTTTCTCAATTTCAGCCCACTCAGGATATGATTGCCCCCCAATGCTTTTAGATTCTTTCGGCAATGACACACGGGTGTTGCCGAAATTTTGCAATAGTGTAGGGGGTGTATAATATGATGTAGTACTAGGTGAAGGCATATGCATTGTTGTAAGACCGTACTTTTGCTCGCCAATTTTATCAATTGGCAAAGATTCATCTTCTTGCAAAACTCTATCTTTTATTGCGGCATAATCAGGAAATAGCTCATTTTCATGTTGTTCAAGGCAAAGAGCACTAATTCTCTTATTTTGGGCTAAACTCTTCAATGCAACCACCACTACCTCATCTTCTACAATATTGGGCACAACCGCTCCAGTAAAATTTACATTTATTCGGCTATAACCAGAAAGGTGTGAAGCCGAATTATGAGCATCTACAGTTGTGTATGGTACCGAAAAATTACTAACATGAGGTGTAGCATATGACGGTTGAGAGTAACTGGCCGAATAACTAGTAGTAGCATGGCCAATTCTCCCATCCATCGGTGAGTTTGGATTCGCATATTGCAAATTAGTTGCCAATGAATAAAAAGGTGAAACACTTTCTTGTATGCTATTGGAAATTTTAACATGAGGTGTTTCAAATTGATTAACCAAATGCATCATGTTGTTCATCGGCATATGGATTTCTGGGGTTGCCGATGCATGAGAGTTGGGATACATATGTTGTACGTTACTAAAATCATAAGAATTTGAAGCATGAAGATTATTTTGCATCGACCCTTGCGCATAATTAGATGCATGATTGATAAAACTAGAGCTAGCCGATACATTATGCTCATTAGGCAACCTAGCAACGACATATGAATTATTTGCATCTACAAAGGGGAATTGGGTGTTCATATTACCTTTGTAGATTGCAGACCCTAGATGACGATCTCTTCGTAGCAAGAACGGGCCGGAGACCGTTCAAAACTTCGTCCCCAGCGGAGTTGCCAAAAAGTGTGTTCGCACACGAACACGTCACCGTGTACCTCCAACGCCGAGGGTGATGCACCGCATCTCACGTCGAAGGAGACCCACCGGAAGCGCGGTATGCAAGACAATCCGGCAGGCGCTTTTGAAGACCCGAAACCCCGCGCACCCAGGAGGGACCCCGTCAGGGCGCGCGGCGGCTATGGGTTGCCCTAGGTCGACCTGATCGCCCCTAGGGCCTCGAGGTTCGCCGCCCTGCAATGAAGAAGAACGAATGAAGAACGAGGAAGAAGAAGAACAAGGGAGAAGGTAAAAGTAAAGGTAAAAGATGTAGGTAGATTTGTTCGATTGTGTGTTGTTCAATCGGCCGTCACCTTTTGTCTATATAAGAGGCGGGTGAACTTCCCGTACAAGAAAAGGACTTGCCTTGCCGTCCAAATCATCAAAATCTAACCAAATTCGGACTTCTCACGACCTCCGGCCCGGATGTCCGGCTCTAGGCCCGGATGATCCGGCCAAGCCCAGATTTCTGACAGCAGACCACTAATCGGGCTGTAAATTTTGCATACGAACTCGGAATAAGATGATTTTTATATGAAAATCAACCGCCTCGATGAGACTCACAACTTTGCTGTTGAACAAGTTTTGATATGAGGCCATCTTGAGGGTGTTTCGGGCCGTTTTCTAAAGTCTATAGCAGAAACAACTGGCCAGACGTCCGGACTTCTACCCGGACTGTCCGGCCTCCATCCGGATCATCCGGGACTGTACCCAGATCATCCGGCTTCAGCTCCAACCTTCTGGTATCTTTGTGCTTCAATTACCCGGATGATTCGGATCTCGGCCCGAATGATCCGGCCAAACATTGTTGCAGCGCACGGTTTTGCCTGTAACTTTTGCATACGACCTTGGATGGGGACGATTTTTATATCAAAATTGTCCGTTTCGACGAGACGAAGAACTTTTCTGTTGAAGACTTTTTCATCCGAGGTCATCTTAATCAGATTTCATGCTATTTTCTAATCTGATGTTAACACGGGTATCTCCAAAATTGCCATATCTTTTGCACTTGAGCTCCGTTTTGGCCCCTCTTCATATTTAATTCCATCATCTTGAAGAGGGCCATCAAATGGTGACATGGACTCATAATTTTAGCCTCATCCCATTATAGACTCGAGCCACTCTTCGCGATCATGCCATTTTTGAGCGTCAGCAGAGGCTAGCTCCACTTGGTTAATTGTTCGATCCGACTGCATGGAAGTGGTTGAAACAATGGAAGGAGGCAACTCGATAGGTGCCGCGGTATATCAGTGCACCTTCTTGTGTAGGGTTTTTGCAAATGTCAAGTTTGAACATTGCCCCGGGGAAGCCAACAAGATTGCGCATTTCTTTTTTAGAGAAAATGCCAATGCCTGGCATCAAGAACCTCCGGATTATACTTTAGCGCAATTAGCAGATATGTAACAGTTTTATCCTTGCCGGCTTTCCCTTAATAAAAAGAGCATGCCATCCATAACTGCAAACGTATGTGACTTGACACTAGATACGGATGTATCTAATACTAAAACGTATGTGACTTGACACATCCGTATTTAAACAAATCTAAGACAAGAATTTTGGGACGGAGGGAATATTTGGTAAGGAGGGAGTAGTGGCACATGAGTAAATTTCCTATGAAAACACCCTGACGTAACCATCAGGGTTGCTTCCACCACAAGGGTCCTAGCATGGCTTGTTCCAGTAGACAAAAGAAAGCAATGCAAATTCGTCTGAACCAGTCCAGGAAGAAAGTTTCAACACCCACAAGTCACAAGGAGACCAGAGCAAAAGCACAAATAGGTCAAACTCGTCACTGCGGTGAACTATAATACAACAATCCATAACCGAGCCACTGATCTGATCACTCGGGTCAACTTTATTACCACTATGCAGAACTACAATGCCAAACAGGGAAACACCGACGAACTACGTCGGCGCTGGACTGCTGCACACCGCCGGTACCGAACATGCTAACAAGAATTTCAGCATTCCAATCCCCCCCCCCCCCAAAAGAACAAAAAGAATCTCAGCACACCGAAACCACCTACTACTCCGACAAGCAAGGCAAGACATACAGCTAGACCTTACACTCTGTACAGAAGACCGTGCACCGAGGCAAGGGCCGATGCAGTTCGACTCAGTCACATACATGGACAAACCAAGGGTCCAATTACAGGAACACCGTCGCACCCTCACAGAGAGCGGCGGGCAGCGACGCGGCTATCATGGACGTTCTTGTTTCCCCTCGAATAGGTTGCCCAGAAACAGCTCGAGCTGCTCGGGCGTGTGCTTGACGTACTTCCCAGGCGCTTTGCTGTTCTCGATGAGAGGCCTGCAATTCGACAAAGAGATTTTATAAGCGCATACACAATTACGCATGAACTAGAAGCTAGGAGCCACAACCTTCAGACGGAACAGGGACATCTATGTTCATAAACAAAAGTAACACCAAAAGAAAAGTTATTTCACGAGATTAAACATGTCGGAAAATAGTGATGAGCCAACCCTCAAAAAATGATGTGGTGTTAATTTTCACCACAAATAAATATAAACTAGCCTAACCTGCAAGTTCGGGATTCAGGTCTAAATGCCTAATTGACACACATACACACAAAAGATACAGTAAGTTTGCCTCCTAAATGGCTGCCAAGTGGCAAGTGCATTAGGATATAAGAATAAATGGATTAACTATGCTTATTATAATGCTGGTATAAAAGAGAAAAAATACTGTAGCTAGATACCATATACAAATGTGGCACAAGCTTAGCTTTTAAGATAATGCCACCAGGTTCAGAACAAAATGCATAGAACAAGAAAGTTGCGTGTTACGATCCTCAGGTTCGGGTTGATGCATTGAAATTCACTGTTTATGAGCATGAGGTGTCATGTGTCAAGAAAAATACCCGAAGCGCTTTTGGAAAGATCTGTACGCGGGTAACAGAATTTCTGCAACAGCCAGTCTCAGTGACTCGCGCAACTCTGAATCTGGAACAGACCAGCCACACTGCTTTTGATAAATCTCTTCAAATTGCATATTGAAAGACCTGAATCTGATAGCATCATGGGGGAAAACAATGTTTCAGTATGGAATAATAGGCCATCATGATAGTAAAGTAAGCTGAAATAGTCAGGGCATATGAGCAAACCTCTCTTTCACAGCTGTTCTTGAAGCTCCACTGCTATTGCCACCTTCGCTTCCTACTTGACCACTACCTCCTGATGAAGTCAAACCTTGACCAGAGAGGCATTGCAACACCTACAAACATTGGAACGAACTAAAATAAGGCAGTGCACATAAATATTTACTACCTACACTTTTACAATTTCTTGCAAATGTACTTTCAGTTTCTAAGCAGTATTATCGTCTTTTACATGCTAACAGACATAGTGGTGACCAAAGCTAGTGATACACTCGAGCCACAAAAATTTCCTTCTGAATATATACATCAATCAACAATCCTACCCACAATCATACCTCAGCAACAAAGAATAAGGCTCGGCAAAACAAATAAGTCAATCGCATTTTCCATGCTATGAAGTGCATTACTATTAGTATGTTTAAGGCCATTAATTATCTCTGGATTCCTCCTATATATTAGTATGTTTAAGGCCATTATTTCAAGTGTGTTAATTTGGACTCACAGTTCTTAGTGAGAACATTTATTTACGAGGCTGAAAAGGCTTCAACAAGATGGTATCAAAATGCAAAAGAAATAGGGACAATGAGTTCTAATCGAAGATTTCTGGCCAACGAACCTTTGACCAAGCAACCCTTCTATATTGGTTTGCATTTTGCTGTACAATCCTTCGATGTCTTTGAATCCAGTCATCGCCCAATAAATCCTTGGCTTCTGATCTGCAAGAAAGGAAAGAGAGCATTAGACTAAACTCACACTCTTACAAACTCATTATGACTTTTACTTGTATTTCATAAAGAGCATACCTGCGGACAGATTTAACAATATAATGAATGTTATTCATCAAAAAGATGTGCATCAATGCAGGATCCTTGTATTGTTTTGCTTTTGCATCCAAATTATTTTGTAAAGCTTGCATAATACTCATGGTCACAGATGCCAGCTCAGAACCAGATCCATCTTCCCTTTTGAATTCCTGGAAGAGCTGTTTCAGAGTTGATTGATAGCTGCACAAAGAGTAGCAGATTGAGGTCATTATTTACTTACTGCTGTTCCTTTATTTTGTGAAGCTGAAGCAAGTAGTGACATGTTGAAAGATAACATGGATAGGGAGTTACTACTACTAGAACCAACACAGCCTGGAAGGGCATTAAATAATACACCCTCTGTTCCTAAATATAAGACGTTTTGGCAGTTCAATTTAAACTGCCAAGACGTCTTACATTTAGAAACAGAGATAGTAGCTGAAATACTGGAAGTGTGTCAACACCACCTTTACAAGAATGGAATAGATGAAGTTTCACCTACAACTACAAGCAGATCTATCTGTTCTGATTACTGAAACAGCTGTAAAAATGTAAGTCTGTTTTCTCTTTTGGTGAAGTAGAAGGATATACCAAAGGTCCAAATATAACAGCAGCGAAGTGCATAACACAAATATCAACATAACCCAGTGGATAAACTTTAAGAAAGAACACATAAAAGTATGACCATACACCTATGCAATTGCCAAAAAAAAAGTGCAGGCGATTAGACACTTACTCAAATAAAAATTTAACATAGTTAATCACATAGCTTGTCAAAGGATGAACTGTTCCATCAGTATGAATATTCTTCGTTGCATCCTTCTCGACAGCTTCTTCGAAATCGCTGAAAGTCTTCTGTGCAGTTTGTGCTAAACATTTTGTCAGACTGAGTGCAGAGTCACGCATTTGAGAGCATGATTCTCCAACAAAGATGGTGTCAATCTGGACAGTCAATTGAAAAGATGAATCTTTTAGTTACTTCCATGCTTACCACCATATATAAAAATAAATTCACATTGAATTTACACAACTCTACAACCTTCCTACAAGATTTGTCAAGTTAAAATGGATATCAAATCAGAGATAAGAGAGTCTGAACAACAAAGCCATGGTGAAAAACATATTTTATGCATAAAACGTATACTTAAATACAAATTGCCCAACAATTCAATTATGGAAGGGCCAGTTCTTTTGGGCAATTCTCCCACAATTGACCCCCTCCCCAGCTTCTCCCAGAATTGCCACTCCATTTTTTTTTACAATTCCTAGCTAATTAGACCTTAACTAGCTAGGAATTGTAAAAAAAATGGAGTGGCAATTCTGGGAGAAGCTGGGGAGGGGGTCAATTCTGGGAGAATTGCCCAAGGTACACTCAAATACAAATGGCCCAACACTTCAATGATGGAAGTACGGTATCAAAGTGTAACACATGAGTACTATCATATTTGTATAGTTGCAGATGGAAATTGTTGTTTTTCGTAACCATATGTGGCATTCAATAATTGCTCAAATGTCTCCAGCCAAAGCAAATCAAACTGTTAAGGCAGTTAGTGCAGGAAATCTTTTCAAGATGGCACAAGGGAATAAGCATTTGTGTCAACCACAAACAGATGCATTGTATATTTGGCATCCGTTGTTATTGACATTATGCACACAAGTGCACTCGTTAGCCAGTGAAACAACCATGGTCTGAATAAAAATATACCTCTGTTTGAAGTTCACACATTATCTCATACATGTCTAGAAGAACAAACAATTTCTCCGGTGATCTTTTACTCATAGCAATTGCCTCACCAAAGCTGAGTAGAGTAGCCAAACTGTTCTTGGTTATTGCAGAAAAGCACTTATCCCTTAAAGATTGGCTACATTCAAAAACTTGGTCACAGAGCTGGCGTTCCCCGGCGAAAAGAAGTTTCACCTGTTTCAAGCAGAATGTGTCAACAAACGCAAGGCCTATAGTGCCACTTAGTAGGTTTGAAAAAGACCCTTACAGCAATTCGCATGAAATGAATCCAGTTCCCTATTTTAGACTCCAAAATCTCCCAAGGCATTTTCTGCACTTCATCTTTACTCAGTTTCTCAACACCCAAGTTCTTCAAACTCGACTCTAAAGCTGAAGCACGAGCTTCGCTGCATATAAAAGGAGAATATGTTTCAGAAAGTAAAATGACTGAAATGGAGGCAACTTTCTAGTGTTCTATTGCTGAAATCTTATTTTACTCTGGTAATTTCTGTGTTCTTTAACACGACATTATATCTGTTTTTTTTTTCTACAGGGGCAAGGATTTAGAATACATATTAATGAATTGTGAGGGGCTAATTCAGTATTTAGAGATGTAAAGTGCCTGGCCATTGAAGGTAACATGGAAGCCAAGAATATTTCGTCATTAAAAAGATGCTATTACCTATTTTCCTTTTTTTTGTTAAAGTCGATAACTCTCACTGGAACCACTTAATAAGGGATAAAATGATAAATGCAGTTCATCGAACGCAAAGCTAATTCCAAGTATAAGCAGTGAAAATTGAGCGTACCCCTAGCGGAGCGCTGAGCGCAGGCCTACCGCTTCACTTTTGGGGTAAACGTTGAAAAAAGTGCTCGGACACCTAGGGTTAGACAAAGGAGAGCGGGGTGGGACAAACAGAGGAGAGCAAGGCGACCTTGTGCGCCAGATGTGGGGCTTTCTCCCCCGACCTCACTACCCATCTTCCCGCCGCTGGACCTTGAGCTCCCCTTCCCTGACCTCACCACCAGTCCTTCCCCCTCTACCCCAATCTCGGGCTCCTCCTCGTCTAGGCTAGAGCCTAGTGGCTTCCCCGACCTCGCCGCTGCCAGCTTTCTTCCCCTTCCCTGACATCTAGCTCCTCCTTGTCTCTCCTCCCCAACATGCTTGTGATTTATACATGCTTTGAAAATTGTTTTTTCGGGTGCCCTTGTTCCTGTCCGTACAGCGTTCATACAAAACGCTTAAGCGCGCCTAGGCGTCGCTTAACCTGTCATTGCACTAAACGGAGGCACAAAGCTCGCTCAACGCCGCCATAAGAACTATGACACAACCAAACCCGAATTAACAAAATGTTGAATTGAATCGTACAAATCTATACTAGGGTTTATTACTCATTTCTGTACTTTCTGTTTATTTTCCAATTACTTGTTCAATTGAGAGAAAGGAAGATAGTAAGAATTATCTTATCCAATTTGGAAGGATTTATCCTTATACCTATCCATGACTGTCGTATCAGGAAGTTCCTTGCGATCAATGCCAGACATATCTGTGTAACTATAGACATGCATATAAATGCTGCCTGTCCCCAAAACATTATATCACCCCAAACCTTTCATAATTATTTTGTTTCTATAAATGGTCTAAAACAACTTTGAACTATCAGCTGCCTCTGAAATTTCTGTTGACCGCTTGAATCCAAAAGCAAGACTATATCATATTAGCAGCATTCATTAATCGTGAATGATTTATTATTGTGTGAACTATTGAATTTACCCGGTTTATTTCCTTACCCAAAGTATATAGTGCATATCTAAAGGTAGAGCTACATTTCGCGTCGCACAATGACGTGAAAAGTTTTCTATTGTACCTATTTGCATGAACGAGAAAGGGGAATTATAACCAGTCTAGCTCCGCTTACCTGTATATTTCTGCACATTGCTGTTGGCATCCAGCTTGGACCAGCTGCTGTGCCAATTTAGCAAGCAAAGGAACAAACTTGGGCTCAATAAGTGCAGGAGGCTTGTATACGGCAGCCTCCGCGGTTTCATGGTTATCGGATTGCGGGCCACCTGGCGGGTGTTTCCCACCTTCAGACCGAGACTCGGCCGATGGCCGAAGCGTACTCGGAAGGCAGTCGAAAAGACGGTCAGGCTCCATCGGTTTGCTGGACCATTTAAGAGGGTGCGCGCACCATGCAAGAGTTAGACGACGTCGAGACAAAAATAGCAATTTAAATGGATGATGAGACACGGACCTGCGCTGAGTCAACTGGTTCTGGAATTCACCTTCCATCTTCACCAGGGCCTTGGAGAGGAGGCCATTGACGTGGCTGAGCACCCGGTCGCTGCTGCTGTAGCTCCTATTGGAGCTGAAAAAGCGCTCGATGCTGCGCAGCCGGTCGACGGCGTCGAGGAAACCCTGGAGGTTCTCGTTAGGACCTTTCTGTATTTCACGCTCTGCCTGCACATACATATATATAGACAGCATTATATACATCACTAAAAAGATAATAGCTAACTTTTTGCTCTCTGCCATACATACAGATAGCATTATATCACCAAAGAGATACTAGGAGTAGCTAATTTATCAGGAGACTCGCTTACGGAATACTAAGGCCCATGAAAAAACCACGTCCAACGATTTCAGCTGCCAAAAGGTATAGTCTCTACTTGGAGTAAATACCGGCGGTCACTGGTATTTAGCTAATCTTTGAACTAAATACCGGTGGGCACACTAATTTTACCACCATTCCACGCAGAAGCTTACTGGGTAACTGACACTAGCAGCAAACTTAAGATTGCACACCCGGGTGTAGGACAACAGAATGTACTGATCACAGCAAAAAGTAGCTAGTTTTCCTCGAGGCTTGCCTGATGACATCAAATTTCCCATCAAAAGGAAAAATCGACAATTTCAGCTAGCAGAAGCTACGATTGGGTAGGTGGCACTAGCTAGCAGCAAAGCTAAGCTTGCTTTCACTCAACAGCTTGAGATGTAGTACTAGTAGAGCGGGCTGACCACGCCACCAAGCACAAAACTTTCCCCACGCTCGCTCGCCTGCCGGCCACAGTTCCAGCAGCAACGGAACGGAATGCAATGGGGATCCGAGAGCGCGCGAGGGATCGATGGGGGTTGTTGGTAGCACAGTACCTCTCGTGTGCGGTCGAACTGGGTGAGGATGACGTCGGCGGAGCGGAGGGTGCGGTCGATGTTCTCGTGGGCGGTGCGGACGGCGTGGGTGCGGAGCTGGATGGGGCGCATGGCGGCGTCGAGCGCGGAGAGGCGGCTGTCGAAGGAGCCGAGGATGGAGACGACGGCGTCGGTGGCCGCCTGGCTCCGCCCCAGCGACTCCCGCAGCAGCGCCGCGCGCTGCGCCAGGCCCTCCATCCCCTCGCCCTCGCCCGCTGCTCCGGCGCCCCTCCTCTGTAGCAGAGCGGGCAAGCTAGAGTAGGTCGGATGCGCGGAGCGGAGCGGATCTGGGGGCGGGGGATCCGATCCCGGGGCCGTGGGTTGGGTGCGCACAGCGGGGCGGGGCGGGGCGGAGCAGGTGGGTGGCGGGCGGGGGTGGCTGGGCTGGCGGAGGAAGCGAAGCGATGGCGAGGGGGGGGAAGGGAGAGGAATGATTGGGAAAGAGAGCGGACGGACAAAGGAAAGTGAGGAGACCACCGGGCGGCGGCAGCGGGGCAGAGGCAGAGGGACGAACTGTCGCCGCGCGCGTGCGTTGCGTGTGTTGTGTGGCGTGGGCGGTTGGACCCGATCGATGGTCGCCTACTCAACCGCCGTGGTGGTGGGAGAGTTTTAGTCCGTAGGACTAACAACAATCATACCATAGGCTAACTTTTAGGGTTTAGCCTCTCTGATTTCGTGGTAGATCAACTCTTGTACTATTCATATCATCAATATTAATCAAGCAGGAGTAGGGTTTTACCTCCACCGAGAGGGCCCGAACCTGGGTAAAAACATCGTGTTCCTTGTCTCCTGTTACCATCCGCCTAGACGTACAGTTCGGGACCCCTGATGGGGTTATGTACCTAGGGTAGGGTCATGGACCCGTTCCAAGTAACTTACCCTAGGACATCCCTAGAAGAGGTCGCCTTCCAGTCGACCAACGAGGATTCACTCGACTGGCCTGAAGGACTCGACCACGAAGACTCACTCGACCACCAGGAGGTCAAAAGGCACTCTGCACCGCAACGGCCTATAATTAAGTAGACTTTATGATAGTAAAGGCACTTTATGTGGGGCGTTACCAGTAACGCCCCAGACTTAACTCACCTTAAACCCTCTCCTACGTGGGCTGGCTGGGGTCCTGGCGCACTCTATATAAGCCACCCCCCTCCACAGGCAGAAGGGTTCGGCACCTTGTAATCCATACATTCATAATCCACTCGACCGCCTCCGGGCTCCGAGACGTAGGGCTGTTACTTCTTCCGAGAAGGGCCTGAACTCGTACATCCTTTGTGCTTACAACCTCTCCATAGCTAGGACCTTGCCTCTCCATACCTACCCCCCACTCTACTGTCAGGCTTAGAACCACGACAGTTGGCGCCCACCGTGGGGCAGGTGTTTTAGCGATTTTGTGGAGAAGTTGCGATTCTTCCGAGTATTTTCATCATGGTGTCTGCTGGAGTTTTGATCGAGGGTCAAGAGATCCGTCTCGGCACTCTCGCCTTCATCGCCGACGACTCCGCATGGCTCCAGGAGGCTCCACTCGACGTAGATGCGCTCCCCGTCCGCGGTGCGACGCATTTTCGCGCATGTGTCCGCGGCGTTCTGCTGCGGCAACCATCGACCCAGTATCGGTCGGCTCCTCCATCTTCCACCCTCCCGGTCTCCCGCCAGCGCAAGCGCTCAGGCCGGTCGAGGCTTCAGCGATGGGTGAGTCACGCGGTGGCTCGCCAGTCGGCCACTACACAAGTTGCGGCAATCGAGCCCAACGAATCTCTCTACGGCTTGTTCGATCAGTCGACTGGCTCCGGAGAGACTGCATCCGAGTGCGGAAGCAGTGATCCAGCGGCGGAAATCTTGATGGTCGACGGGCCCCACAGCCCTCCTGGCTTCGCCCGTGGTGGTGGAGCAGGCGACGGCGGCGACCCTGCACGAGGCTACGAAGAGTACCAGCCCGAGCCACTCGACTCTCTGCAAAGAGAAGAGCTTCGCCGCAGGAACGAGGATCCCCTGCGTATTCCCATCGCAGGAGAAACCCCCGAGGCTCGTGCCTTGGAGGAGGCGCGTCTGGCCAATTTGGCCGAGCGCACTCGACTGGAGAACCTTCAGCGAGCACTCGACGAGCGCGCGCGGCAACGAGTTCCCGACACCAGTCGACGTCAACTCTTCCCGCCGACTCAGGTATATCGAACCCCAATTCAGAATTTAGCAGCTGCGACCCGTATAGCAGAGTCCATTCAGCCTTCGCAGTCAGAAGCTGGCAGAGGTTTGCTGCAGATCAGGGATCTGCTCCGGGCAGCAGGAGATCAGAATTCAGCCGTGTCTCAGTCGCGCAACAGAATTCACAGTCGATCTGTCACTGTGAATACGGTTCAGTCGGCTCACAGCCCCAGATCGCCTCCGCGGCGCGAAGGGCGTGAGAATCGGCGAGATCAATATGGCGACAGACTCGACCGAGATGATAGGCGTCGAGTGCCCTATTCCCCTCCGAGGGGTGGGTCTTACGCTCCTCGGCAGCCAGATGATAGGCGTCAGTACAGTACAGGGCGTAGGGTTCCAGTTGACCCCAGAGAGCCAGGCTTCGACGCGCGATCCATTATCGTGCAAGGATTGGTCGACCGGAACAGAGCCCATCGAGGTGCACTCGACAGAGATGTGCCCACGAGCAGTCGAGTACATGTTTCTGGTCCTGAATGTTTCAGCAGAGCTATCAGAGCCGCAGTTATTCCCCCCAATTTCAGGCTGGCAACAGGAGTCAGCAAGTTCACTGGTGAGTCTAAGCCTGAAACTTGGCTTGAAGACTACCGAGTGGCAGTTCAGATCGGTGGTGGGAACGACGAGGTGGCCATGAAGCATTTGCCCCTCATGTTGGAAGGTTCTGCCAGGGCATGGTTGACTCAATTACCTCCTAGCAGCATTTACACTTGGGAAGATCTGTCCCGAGTGTTCGTCAGAACGTTTGAAGGGACTTGCAAGCGACCAGCGGGATTGACAGAGTTGCAAGTCTGTGTGCAGAAAACCAATGAGACTCTAAGAGAGTATATTCAGAGGTGGATCACTTTGCACCACACTGTGGAAAATGTCTCTGACCATCAGGCAGTATGCGCCTTCAAAGATGGTGTCAAGAACAGAGAACTGAGTTTGAAATTTGGTCGAACCGGTGACATGACCTTGAGTCGGATGATGGAGATTGCTACCAAGTACGCCAACGGCGAAGAAGAAGACCGACTCCGAAGCGGCAAGCACAAGCCGAGTCAGTCGGAAAAAGGAAACACCAGTCGGAAACAGAAGCGGAAGGCTGAACCGGCAGCTCCTGGAGAGGCTCTGGCCGTGACTCAAGGAAAGTTTAAGGGGAAACCAAAAGGATCCTGGAACCCCAAGAAGGTAAAGGATAAAGAAGGGAACGACGTGATGGATATGCCGTGTCATATTCACACGAAGAAAGATGAAGAGGGGAATATCATTTACCCAAAGCACACCACTCGCCAATGTCGACTCCTGATCCAGCAGTTTCAGGGAAAACAGTCTAAGGACAAGGAGAAGGAGCCGGACAAGGCCGAAGACAAAGAGGACAGTGAGGGAGGATATCCGCATATCAACTCCACTCTGATGATCTTCGCAGATGTGGAAAGCAGAAGTCGACTGAAAGTGATTAACCGAGAGGTTAACATGGTTGCCCCAGCAAAGGCAAATTATCTGAAGTGGTCTCAAACACCCATCACATTCGACCAATCTGATCACCCGACTCATATTGCCACCCCTGGGAGGCAAGCTTTGGTGGTCGATCCAGTTGTCGAAGGCACTCGACTGACAAAGGTGCTGATGGACGGTGGAAGTGGGCTGAATCTGTTATATGCAGACACGTTGAAAGGTATGGGCATTCCGATGTCCCGACTGAGCACTAGTAACATGAGCTTCCATGGAGTTATACCAGGGAAGAAGGCCGAGTCGCTCGGCCAGATAGCTTTGGACGTAGTGTTTGGCGATTCAAAGCATTTTCGCAAAGAAAAGTTGACGTTTGAGGTCGTGGATTTTCAAAGTGCATATCATGCCATTTTGGGGAGACCAGCCTATGCACGGTTCATGGCTCGACCATGTTACGTGTACCTCAAATTGAAGATGCCCGGTCCCAAAGGTGTGATCACTGTCACCGGTGATAGGAAAAAGGCAGAGGAGTGCTTTCAGAAGGGCTCCAAAATTGCCGATTCCCAAGTGACAGCGGTCGAGTTCGAAGAATACAAGCAAAACGCAGATCCGAGTGACTTGCTGCGATCCAAGAAGCCCGCCACAGAGTCTGCATTCCAGTCGTCCGGTGAGACGAAGCCTGTTCACATTCACCCGACCGACCCCGAAGCAGCTCCGACCCGCATCTCCACAACACTCGACCCAAAATAGGAAGAAGCGCTCATCCAGTTCCTCCGTGAGAACTGGGACATTTTTGCATGGAAGCCCGCTGACATGCCAGGTGTTCCCAGGGGACTGGCTGAGCATCGCCTAAGAGTCGACAAGTCTGCAAAGCCAGTCAAAGAACATCTTCGGCGGTCCGCCGTCCAGAAGAGAAAGGCCATTGGTGAAGAAGTGGCTCGACTGTTGGCGGCAGGATTTATCCGAGAGATATTCCACTCCGAGTGGCTCGCTAATGTCGTCATGGTTCCTAAGAAGGACAAGTCGCTCCGAATGTGCATTGATTTCAAGCACATCAACCGGGCCTGCCCGAAAGATCACTTTCCTCTCCCTCGCATAGATCAAATTGTTGACTCGACCGCGGGATGCGAGAGGTTGTCTTTTTTAGATGCTTACTCCGGGTACCACCAGATCCGTCTGTATGGGCCCGATGAAGTAAAAACAGCTTTCATCACTCCATTCGGGTGCTTCTGCTATATCACCATGCCATTCGGCCTCAAGAATGCCGGAGCCACATTTATGCGAATGATCCAGAAGTGTCTACTCACTCAAATCAGTCGGAATGTGGAAGCTTATATGGATGATATTGTTGTCAAGTCACGAAAAGGTTCCGACCTGCTCGCTGACCTCGCCGAAACATTTGCCAACCTCAGAAGGTATGATATCAAGCTCAATCCATCAAAGTGCACATTTGGAGTTCCTGGTGGCAAGTTACTCGGTTTTCTCGTTTCCGAACGGGGAATCGACGCCAACCCAGAAAAGATTGGCACTATTCTCCGAATGAAACGCCCTGTGCGAGTGCACGATGTCCAGAAGCTTACTGGATGCTTGGCCGCATTAAGTCGATTCATCTCACGACTCGGTGAAAAGGCATTGCCTCTTTACCGACTGATGAAGAAGGCTGACAAGTTCGAGTGGACTCCAGAAGCTGATGCAGCGTTTGCCGAGCTAAAAGCTCTGCTCTCCACCCAGCCGGTGCTTGCTGCTCCAATCAGCAAAGAGCCTCTGTTGCTCTACATCGCAGCCACAGGACAAGTCGTCAGTACTGTGCTAACGGTCGAGCGGGAAGAAGAAGGAAAAGCTCTCAAAGTTCAGCGCCCAGTGTATTATTTGTCTGAAGTCTTGACTCCATCCAAGCAGAGATATCCTCATTATCAGAAGCTTGTGTATGGAATATACATGACCACAAAGAAGGTTGCTCATTATTTCTCTGACCATTCAATCACAGTCGTCAGCGACGCTCCACTATCAGAGATTTTGCACAACAGAGATGCAACTGGTCGAGTGGCCAAATGGGCGATTGAACTTCTTCCCCTTGATATCAAGTTTGAGGCAAAGAAAGCCATTAAGTCCCAGGCAATAGCAGATTTCCTCGCCGAGTGGATCGAACAGCAGCAGCCGACTGAAGTTCACTCGGAGCATTGGACCATGTTTTTCGATGGTTCTAAGATGTTGAATGGTTCCGGTGCTGGGGTTGTCCTGGTTTCCCCCAGAGGAGATAAGCTCAGATATGTGCTCCAGATTCACTTTGATTCCTCCAACAATGAGGCAGAATATGAGGCCCTCCTATATGGGTTGCGCATGGCCATTTCACTCGGCGTCCGTCGCCTAATGGTCTATGGCGACTCGGATTTAGTGGTCAATCAGGTGATGAAAGAGTGGGACGTGAGAAGCCCAGCCATGACTGGATACTGCAGTGCAGTGAGGAAGCTGGAGAAAAAGTTCGAGGGGTTGGAGCTCCATCATATACCCCGACTGAAAAATCAAGCAGCTGATGATCTAGCAAAGATAGGTTCCAAGAGAGAAGCCATTCCGAGTGGTGTGTTCTTGGAGCATATACATACTCCGTCAGTCAAAGAAGATCCTTTCACCGAAGAAACTCCGCAGCCCAAGAGTGCCACAGATCCGACTGAAGTTGAAGTCCCAGCGGTGGTCGACTTGATCATGGAGGTTTTGGTAGTCATTCCCGACTGGACGATTCCGTATGTCGCATATATCTTGAGGAAAGAGCTTCCGGAGGATGAGGAAGAGGCTCGACAGATCGTCCGTCGATCTAAGGCCTTTACCGTCATCAAAGGACAATTATACAGAGAGAGCACGACTGGAGTCGGTCAGAAGTGCATAACACCAGAAGAAGGTCGACTCATCCTCAATGATATTCACTCGGGGACCTGTGGCCATCATGCGTCCTCCCGGACCATCGTGGCCAAAGCATACCGAGCCGGATTTTACTGGCCCAAGGCGAATGAGATGGCAAAGGAGATAGTGGATAAGTGCGAGGGATGTCAGTTCTACTCGAATATGTCGCACAAACCTGCGTCAGCTTTGAAGACCATCCCACTCGTCTGGCCTTTTGCAGTCTGGGGGCTGGACATGGTCGGCCCTTTGAGAACAGGACGAAGTGGCTTCACGCATGTACTGGTGGCAGTCGACAAGTTCACCAAGTGGATCGAGGCTAAACCAATCAAGAGCCTCGACACCGGTACTGCTATTAGCTTCATCAGGGAACTAATATTCAGATATGGAGTCCCGCACAGCATCATTACGGATAACGGGTCGAACTTTGACTCAGAGGAATTCAGAACCTTCTGCAACTCCCAGGGCACACGGGTCGACTACGCATCAGTCGCCCATCCGCAGTCGAATGGACAAGCAGAGCGAGCTAATGGACTGATTCTCAAGGGACTGAAGCCTCGACTGATGCGTGATCTCAAACACGCGGCTGGGGCTTGGGTCGACGAACTTCCATCTGTACTCTAGGGACTGCGGACCACGCCCAATCGGTCGACCGGAAGAACTCCATTCTTCTTGGTCTATGGAGCCGAAGCAGTCTTGCCGAGTGATCTTCTCCACAATGCTCCTCGAGTCGAAATCTACAACGAAGCAGAAGCTGAACAAGCGCGGCAGGACGCAGTCGACCTTTTAGAGGAAGAAAGGGAGATGGCTCTGATCCGGTCGACCATCTACCAACAAGATCTGCGCCGTTTCCACGCCCGAAATGTGAGAGGTCGAGCCTTCCAGGAAGGGGATTTGGTTCTCCGAGTGGATCAGCACAAACCACACAAGCTTGCTCCTTCTTGGGAAGGCCCCTTCATCGTCACCAAGGTTCTCCACAACGGGGCGTACCGTCTTTACAACGTCGAGCATAATATCGACGAGCCCCGAGCTTGGAACGCGGAGCTACTCCGCCCATTTTACACTTAAGTTTTATCACTCGGATGAGTTGCAATAAAGTACTTCTGTAGTTCATGGGTTTAGAAATAATTGTGTCATCACTTTTTATTTTTGTCCACATAAAAACTCCCCCTCAGTGGGTGGCTTAGCCGCGAATCCGTTTCGCCTAAGTTTGTAAAAATCCTATCGAGTGGTGAGCCAGACTCTCACTCGGAGGCTTAGCTGCGAATCCGTTTCGCCTAAGTTTATCAAAATCCTACCGAGTGGTAAGCCAGCCTTCCACTCGGGGGCTTAGCTGCAGTCCAAGCACTCGCCTAAGTTGTGAAAATCCTACCGAGTGGTAAGCCAGCCTTCCACTCGGGGGCTTAGCTGCAGCCTCGTGCTCGCCTAAGTTATAAAACTCCTACCGAGTGAGGAGCAACCCTCTCACTCGGGGGCTTAGCTGCAGTCCAAGCACTCGCCTAAGTTTATCAAAATCCTACCGAGTGGTAAGCCAGCCTTCCACTCGGGGGCTTAGCTGCAGTCCAAGCACTCGCCTAAGTTGTGAAAATCCTACCGAGTGGTAAGCCAGCCTTCCACTCGGGGGCTTAGCTGCAGCCTCGTGCTTGCCTAAGTTATAAAAATCCTACCGAGTGAGGAGCAACCCTCTCACTCGGGGGCTTAGCTGCAGTCCAAGCACTCGCCTAAGTTGTGAAAATCCTACCGAGTGAAGAGCGATCCTCTCACTCGGGGGCTTAGCTGCAGCCTCGTGCTCGCCTAAGTTATAAAAATCCTACCGAGTGAGGAGCAACCCTCTCACTCGGGGGCTTAGCTGCAGCCTCGTGCTCGCCTAAGTTATAAAAATCCTACCGAGTGAGGAGCAACCCTCTCACTCGGGGGCTTAGCTGCAGTCCAAGCACTCGCCTAAGTTGTGAAAATCCTACCGAGTGAAGAGCGATCCTCTCACTCGGGGGCTTAGCTGCAGCCTCGTGCTCGCCTAAGTTATAAAAATCCTACCGAGTGAGGAGCAACCCTCTCACTCGGGGGCTTAGCTGCAGTCCAAGCACTCGCCTAAGTTGTGAAAATCCTACCGAGTGAAGAGCGATCCTCTCACTCGGGGGCTTAGCTGCAGCCTCGTGCTCGCCTAAGTTATAAAAATCCTACCGAGTGAGGAGCAACCCTCTCACTCGGGGGCTTAGCTGCAGTCCAAGCACTCGCCTAAGTTGTGAAAATCCTACCGAGTGAAGAGCGATCCTCTCACTCGGGGGCTTAGCTGCAGCCTCGTGCTCGCCTAAGTTATCAAAATCCTACCGAGTGGTAAGCCAGCCTTCCACTCGGAGGCTTAGCTGCAGCGTCGTGCTCGCCTAAGTTATAAAAATCTTACCGAATGGAGAGCAACCCTCTCACTCGGGGGCTTAGATGCAGCCCTGTGCTCGCCTAAGTTATAAAAATCTTACCGAATGGAGAGCAACCCTCTCACTCGGGGGCTTAGATGCAGCCCTGCGCTCGCCTAAGTTACAAAAATCTTACCGAGTGAAGAGCGACCCTCTCACTCGGAGGCTTAGCTGCAGCCCAGTGTTCGCCTAAGTGGATTAAAGAATAAGTCGATTGCGGTACAGGCACCTTGCTTTGAACCTGCAAAAGACATTCCGAGCCGAAGGCAATCATATTCAAGCGCCAAATTCAAGTTTGAATCGATATCTAAAGGAACCGAAAGTGCTCAGGCGTCAAGCCTGTTAAAGTTTGTCGGTTACAATTCCACTCGGCATACCGAGGCAAATTTAAAGAGTCGAGCCAGAAGAAGTTTTTTACCCCTCCTGTGGAGGGCTGGAAGGTGCAACAAATTCATCAAGGTCAATTCTGTCGGCGATCCGAGTGGCAGCTGCAAGGAAAGTCTCCATAAAGGACCTGAAGTCGTGCTTCTTGGTATTGGCCACCCGAAGGGCCGCCAGCTTTTCCTCTCGTGCATCTTTGCAGTGGACTCGGGCCAGACACAGAGCGACATCTGCACCACACCGAGCCGAAGACTTTTTCCACTCCTGCACTCGACCAGGGATCGCGTTCAAGCGGGCCATCAGCGACTCAAGGTCATTCTGAAGTGTCTCCTCAGGCCAGAGCGTCGAGTCGATGCGAGATGTGGCGGCCTTCAGCCTTGCGAGATAGTCCACGACAGCTGCGACACGAGACTCCAGTCGGAAAACATCCATGGCAACTTCGTCGTTCACCGGAGAATTGACGGGGTCAAGGTTTGGCTCCAGTCGGCTGGTTTCCTCTTCAAAGTTTTGACAAAATTCTGCAAGGGTGATCACTAAGTCAAGGGGATAGTCGAATGGAAGAAGCCACAGTTGGAAATATTTGCCAAACATGGAGGTTTACCTTCAAGCATAAGAAACAGCTTCTTGGCAAGGCCACTCAGGAAGGCCTCCAGTTCAGTTTTCTTCTCAGTCAATTTGCTGACTTGGTCGGTCAAGGCAGCTTTGTCAGTTCTCAGTCGACTGACTTCCTTGTTGGCAATCCCAAGAGCAGTTTTCAGATTGGTATTGTCTTGTTCGAGCTTGGTGACTGAAGCTAACTTCTCGTCAGCAAGCTTGATCTTCTCAGCTAGCTCAAGGTCTTTCTTCTGCTGGGCCTCCCTTACCTTACCTGCAAGTTACAGCGAGATCAGATGCCGAAACAAGCAAGGGGAAAAGCAGTCGTCAGGGTCTCACCAAACATACCTTCAGTCTCCTCCTTTGCCTTTGTCAGCTTCTCCTGAACCAGCTTCAAGCTCAGCTCGACTTGAGTATGCTTCTGTTCCAGTTCTGAGTAGCGAGCCACAAGATCACAAGAGTTCTGCGAAGAACCAATCGACTAAATGTCAAAAATAATTCACTTCCGAGTGAAAAAGGGAAAAACACACGTTTCTAAGACTACAGCCGAATACAAGCATTCGACCGTAGTCGGACTACACCCAGTGGGTGCACTCAGCGTGCCCCCACTAATCCTGTTGAAAACAAAGTCGACCAGTCGACCTCAAAAAAAAAAAACAGTGTGCGAGACGCATTCTCTAAGACTGTGATCAACTGCAAGCAGTCGACCACAGTCTCGGGGACTACACCCAGTGGGTGCACTCAGCGTGCCCCCACCGGTTTGCGAAATCCAGTCGACCAGTCGACTGACAGAAAGATTGACATCATAAAGCCTAAGGCCGACTGCCAGCAGTCGACCTTAGCCTTGGGGACTACACCCAGTGGGTGCACTCAGCGTGCCCCCACCAGTTTGCGAAATCCAGTCGACCAGTCGACTGACAGAAAGAGTGACATCGTAAAGCCTAAAGCCGTCTGCCAGCAGTCGACCTTAGCCTTGGGGACTACACCCAGCGGGTGCACTCAGCGTGCCCCCGCTAACACGGAGTTTATTCGACACACCCAGTGGGTGACTAATATAAATCCCGGAAAAGAAAAGTTTTTGGTAGCATATCCAACAGAACAAACAGCAGTCGACTGACCTGGACATTGCTTTGGAGGGCAGAGCTGGCGTCATAAGCTGCCTGGCTCGCATCTCGGATGGTCTTCAGCTGCTCCATCATGAGTCCCGCCTGGCGTATTGCCTCCTTCGCTGCACCA
The DNA here is from genome assembly GCF_018294505.1 of Triticum aestivum. Classification (NCBI taxonomy): domain Eukaryota; kingdom Viridiplantae; phylum Streptophyta; class Magnoliopsida; order Poales; family Poaceae; genus Triticum; species Triticum aestivum. The sequence goes on along the minus strand of NC_057798.1, from coordinate 795,142,934 downwards.
GCTTGGTCCTCTGGGACGTGGTGAGTCGTGAAGAGGGAGGGCTGCTGAGCACTCGTCAGTGGACTCGCGAAGGACACCGTGTGTCGAGTGGTGTTCCCTTCCTCCACAGTCAGAGTCTCAGGCGCCGTCGCATCCTGAGGCACCTTACTGGCGGGCGTTTTCCGACTCTTCCTGCGTGCCAGCAGTTCTTCATCCTCGTCGTCGTCAGGAAGATCGATAACAGTATGGGGCGGAACTGCGAAGAAGAATCAGGATCAGAGGTCGCGAGTCAGTCGACTAAAAACGGTGTTAAGAATACAGTACCTGGGTTCGAAGTTGCCGCATCCTCCATCTCGTGGTCATCGGCCCGGGCCGAAGTCCCAGAGGTAGCAGCACTGCAACTCCAAAGGATCAGTCGACTAACCTCAGCGCCGACCAAAGATAAAGTTCGCACAAGAATAAGAAAATATGAGCAACACAATTACCCTGATATGGTGGGGATGGACACCTTCATCTTCGGCAGGAGCTTGGTCGGCTTCGATGAGGCCGCCCTGGGCTGCTTCGGCGCCTTTTCAGTCGGCGCCGGAGAGGTGGTCCGAGGGCGCTTGGTCGACTGAGTGGCAGTCGCAACCCCCTTACCACGTTCGGTCGAAGGGTCGTGGACGAGCTTCGACCGCCTTTCTGAGCGCGGTGGAACGACCTCCTCCTCCTCTTCTTCCTCGTCCTCGATGTCATCCTCATCACCTTCATCATCATCATCGTCGTCATCATCCCCCGCAGCATCCGAGTCCCATTCCTCCTCTTCCTGGCTCTCGCCCCCGCTCGCCTCGCCCCCGCTTGCCTCACCTTCTTCAGTCGAAGCTTGTGCCCCATTGGGCATCGAGTACAGCTCGGTGAAGGCCTAGCAGACGCCCAAACAAGGATCAGTCGACCAGTCGACAGGGTTAGCAGAAATGAATACGACAAGGACACAATGGAAAGCAGAGCAAGTGTACCTTGTTTGGGTCGCTGTTGTGGTCGAGTGGAGGAATCCTTCTGGCTCCGCGCGGGTTGTCCCTGTTCCCAGTAACGGCTACCATCCACCTTTCCAGAGTGGCGTCGTCGACTTCTTCTGGATGGACTCTAGTCTCGTCTTCGGGCCCACAGTACAACCACATGCAGTGGCTCCGGAACTGGAGAGGCTGGATGCGACGCTTGAGGAAAACCTCCAAGAGGTCCATGCCTGTCACACCCTCCCAAACCAGCTGCACCACGCGCTCCATCAACATCTTCACGTCGGCTTTCTCCTCCGGAATCAGCTTCAGAGGGGAGGGCTTGTTCACTCGGTCCATGGTGAACGGAGGGAGTCCACTCGACTGCCCTGGCGTCGACTGGACCTGGCAGTAGAACCAAGTCGACTGCCAGCCTCTGACGGACTCGGGAAAGGACATGGGCGGGAAGGTGCTATTATTCCTCACCTGAATCCCCAGGCCCCCACACATTTGGACGACTCGGGTCTTCTCATCACCTGGGCTCGCCTTCTTCACGGTCTGAGAGCGACACGTGAAGATACGCTTGAACAAGCCCCAGTGCGGTCGACAGCCCAAGAAACCCTCACACATGGACACGAATGCAGCGAGATAGGCAATGGAGTTTGGGGTAAAGTGGTGGAGCTGCGCTCCAAAGAAATTCAAGAAGCCACGGAAGAAAATGCTTGGCGGCAAGGAAAACCCGCGGTCAACATGAGTGGCCAGAAGCACACACTCACCCTCTTCTGGCTGTGGCTGCCACTCCTTCCCCGGCAACCTCGCAGCTCCGTGAGGGATCAAGCCCTCGTTGGCCATGTCGAGGAGGTCCTTCTCCATGATGGTCGACTGGATCCAGTCTCCTTGGACCCAGCCTTTCGGCAGGCGGGATCTGGACGAGGACCCTCTGCGGCTGGTGGATCTCCCCTTCGCCTTCTCCGATGCCGACGCCTTCTTGGCACGCTCCAGCGCCGCCGTCTTCTCCTTGGCCATGGTCGCCGGTGAGATGCACGAAGGGAAGTGGTGCGGGGGCGAGAGCGAGCACGCTGAGCAGGGAGGAAGGAAGCAGAGGGAGAGAGGGAGAATGCTGAGGCGCAGCACAGAATTCCTCGCCGGGCACATTTATAAGGTCCCTTCCGAGTGGCTGACATGTGGGCCCGGTCGATCTAATCATATCTGGGAGCAGTTATGAGGACTGGATACGTGGCGAAAAAGGCGGCGCGGAGATCGAGGCGTCTATGCCCCGTCCCATCCGAACGCCGTGGTCTGCCCCGCTTCGCGCGCGCCCCCAAATTTCACACTCCGCGGAATCCGCGAGCAACAAATCAGTCTGTCAGACGCGATGTTTCCGGCGATCCGTCGCTCGGAGATCGTCGAAGCTCGAAAGATCACTCGACGCAAAAATAGAATGGATCGAGTCGACCGAAGACAAATTGCTCCCTGTCAACGAAGAGATTCTTTGATCCAGAACAGCGCACAACTAGAGCGCAAAGGTTAATCGGAAACGACATCAACTCCTTCTTCACTCGAAGCCTCAATCCATTCGGGGGCTAATGATGGGGTTATGTACCTAGGGTAGGGTCATGGACCCGTTCCAAGTAACTTACCCTAGGACATCCCTAGAAGAGGTCGCCTTCCAGTCGACCAACGAGGATTCACTCGACTGGCCTGAAGGACTCGACCACGAAGACTCACTCGACCACCAGGAGGTCAAAAGGCACTCTGCACCGCAACGGCCTATAATTAAGTAGACTTTATGATAGTAAAGGCACTTTATGTGGGGCGTTACCAGTAACGCCCCAGACTTAACTCACCTTAAACCCTCTCCTACGTGGGCTGGCTGGGGTCCTGGCGCACTCTATATAAGCCACCCCCCTCCACAGGCAGAAGGGTTCGGCACCTTGTAATCCATACATTCATAATCCACTCGACCGCCTCCGGGCTCCGAGACGTAGGGCTGTTACTTCTTCCGAGAAGGGCCCGAACTCGTACATCCTTTGTGCTTACAACCTCTCCATAGCTAGGATCTTGCCTCTCCATACCTACCCCCCACTCTACTGTCAGGCTTAGAACCACGACAACCCCTACCCGAGATCCGTCGGTTTTGACACTGACATTGGTGCTTTCATTGAGAGTTCCTCTGTGTCGTCACCTTTAGGCCCGATGGCTTCTTCGATCATCAACCACGACGCATTTCAGGGTGAGACTTTTCTCCCCGGACAGATCTTCGTGTTCGGCGGCTTCGCACTGCGGGCCAATTCGCTTGGCCATCTGGAGCAGATCGAAAGCTACGCCCCTGGCCATCAGGTCAGATTTGAAAGTTTAAACTACATGGCTGACATCCGCGGGGACTTGATCTTCGACGGATTCGAGCCATGGCCGAGCGCGCCGCACTGTCACGATGGGCATGATCTAGCTCTGCCGCCGGACAGTGCCCAGAGCGCCGCTCAGGTGTCCGCTCCGACCCTTAGCTCAGAACCGACCGCGCCAGTCGGGGACGGACGGTTGGACGCCGCCCCGGGAGCTGCAATCTCTACGACGATCGAGCCGAATACCAGCCTAGTCCTTTGTGAGGCATGTGACTCCAAGGTGCCGGACTCCTTTCCGGACTCCGAATCTTCTGCACCCCTTCCGGTCGAACCCAATTGGGCTCCGATCATAGAGTTCACCGCTGCGGACGTCTTTCAGCACTCGCCCTTTTGCGACATCCTGAATTCACTAAAGTCTCTCTCTTTGTCAGGAGAGCCCTGGTCGGACTATGGTCGGCAAGGTTGGGATGCGGACGACGAAGAAATTCGAAACCCACCCACCACCCACTTCGTAGCCACTGTCGACGATTTAACCGACATGCTCGACTTCGACTCCGAAGACATCGACGGTATGGACGCCGATGAAGGAGACGACCAAGAACCAGTGCCTATAGGGCACTGGACAACCACCTCATCACATGATGTATGCATGGTGGACACACCTAAAAGAAACGACGACGAGGATCAAAAGGGCGCAACAAGGGATCGTTCCCTCGAAAAGCAATCAAAGCGGCGGCGTAAGCGCCGCGCCAAACCCCACCTCAACAGAGACCCAGCCATAGAGCAGGGCGAACCGACGGACGACGAACATGCCATCGAGCAACAGTCCGAACATGGCAGACAAACCGAACAATCCGTCCCCGGCAAAGATAATAGTCCGGACGACCTCACACCGGACAAGTCGCTGGAGCAGAAGAACCTCCACCAAAGGCTCGTCGCCACTGCGCGTAGCCTGAAAAAGCAGAAGCGGAAGCTCAAAACAGTGGAAGATGCACTCAGAATCAGATGGGGCAAAATACTCAATACCGCACACAAGTACAGCGACAGTCACCACACAAAGAGCTATCCGAAGCGAAAATTACTACCGGAATTTGATGAGGAGGCCTTAGAGCCCCCACAGTCAAAAAACAAGGAAGCCACCAGGTCGGATAGATGACCCCACGATCGACATCGAGCGACAAAGGGCGCCGCACTCAATCCGGCACGCGATCCGGTCAAGGATTCACATCAAAAAGACGGTCCAACTAGATCCATCTACGGGCCAAGAAAGCAAGTTCTAGTAAGCAATGCAATGCAACAAATATCCGAACATCGCGGCACACCCAAATACAGGGGCGCCGCACATCCCCTATGTTTCACCGATGAGGTGCTGGACCATAAATTTCCAGCGGGATTCAAGCCCGTAAACATAGAGGCATACGACGGAACAACAGACCCTGGAGTCTGGATTGAGGATTATATCCTCCACATACACATGGCTAGAGGAGATGACCCCACGCCATAAAATACTTACCCCTCAAGCTCAAAGGGCTAGCCCGGCATTGGCTTAAAAGCCTTCCCGAAAACACCATAGAAAGTTGGGAAGAGCTCGAGGATGCTTTTCGGGCAAATTTTCAAGGGACCTATGTCCGACCTCCGGATGCAGACGATCTGAGTCATATAACTCAACAACCCGGAGAGTCAGCCCGGAAACTCTGGAACAGATTTCTTACCAAAAAGAATCAGATAGTCGACTGTCCGAACGCCGAAGCCCTAGCAGCTTTCAAACATAGCGTCCGAGACGAATGGCTCGCCAGACACCTCGGCCAAGAAAAGCCAAGAACAATGGCTGCATTGACAAGCCTCATGACCCGCTTTTGCGCAGGAGAGGATAGCTGGTTGGCAAGAAGCGGCACTAGCGACCCAAGTACATCCGAACTCAGAGATGGAAACGGGAAACCGCGCCGTAACAAAGAACAACGTCGGATCAAGGATAACAGCCCAATGAGCACGACAGTCAATGCTGGATTCAAAAGCTCTCGGCAAAATCGAAAAAAGCCGCCTCCCAAAGATGACAGTGACGAGCTATCTAACCTCAACAAAATCTTGGACAAAATATGTCAAATCCACAGTATCCCCGGGAGGCCGGCAAACCATACCCACAGAGATTGTTGGGTCTTCAAGCAATCCAGCAAACTCAACACCGAACACAAAGGGCTCGACATACCAAGCGAGGATGACGGCGAATCCCACAAGCAGAACACCGGAGAACAAAAGAAGTTCCCACAAAAAGTCAAAACAGTAAATTCACTTCATGTGACAAAAGGAAAAAATAGATTGGCGCCTACGGAGATACGCGCCGTACGGCCTGTCCCAGAGGAATCCAGCCACTGGTCGTTACAACCAATCACCTTTGACAATCAGGATTACTCTAGAGGTATCCGGAACGCAGGCCGGACTGCCTTGGTCTTATGTCCGATAATTGACGGACTCCACTTTACACAAGTCCTAATGGACGACGGCAGTGACCTAAACCTACTATATCAGGATAGAATCCGCAAGATGGGGTTAAACCCAGCAATAATCCGCCATGGCAACACTTCCTTTAAAGGGGTCACGCCAGGCCCAGATACCCATTGTATGGGTTCCCTCTCGTTAGAAATTATGTTCGCCCCCCCCAACAACTTCCGAAGTGAAATGCTAACCTTCCACATCGCCCCATTCATAAGTCGCTATCAAGCGCTACTGGGACGAGAAGCTTTCGCCCGCTTTAACGCAATACCGCATTATGCATCCCTTACACTCAAAATGTCCGGTCCACGAGGCATCATCTCATTAAAGGGAAATATCAAGTGTTCCCCGAGCACGTAGGATGGTGCGGCTGCCTTGACAGCCGCACACTTACCCAGCTTTACTACTCAGAGCACCTACAAAGGTCGTCAAAGACCCCGGACATGGCTCAACGAATCCGGCGTAAACATGCAAAGGCTTCATAGCTGCATAAACCTGTACAAGGGGCTCCGCGCGACAATAAAGCTCAATCATACCCATGTTTCTGTATTATGCTTTGTTTATTTTAACATAGATTTCTCGCACGATTGATTTTCCACTAAGTTGCTCTCTTTTGCAGACGAACGTCGTGCTACACCCGTCCAGGATACGGCACAACGGAGACACAGGCGCAGACGTGCAGCAGGGACCCGTTTCAAGGATTCTTTTCAGATTAAGACCCTGCGTAAACCTTTTTTACTGTCTCTTGTTGATAACATCCCCGGTTTTTGCTATAACCGAGGAGGAGGCTGGCATCTTGGCATGTGGCCATGCCAGAATTTTGCGCGTACCTGGACACCAGGGGCTTTTTTACCAAGGGCTTTTGTTCGGCCCGTCTTCATAAAGACCGAATACCTTAGGGAGTGTTCGGCGTCGCGAGTTTGGCCTTATATGCATCAGCTCCGAATCATGTCTTTGGTCAAATGTTGGGTTTGCCCGGCTCCTGTGTTTTGCTGCCTTACGTTCCGCTCTATCGGCTAAGGCGGCACCAGGAGAACTACTGCGATTGTGCCCCGGTTCGGCCAGACGAGCACCTCAGTAGAGAAAGCCGAAAACTGACTGTCATGATCTAGCGAGAGACTGGTCAACCACTCGATGACTTGCTGGAATCTTTAGGATTCCTCCGCATTAACGAAGGGCCGTTTCCCGGTCAGGCACACACGCGCCCCGAATTCGGGCGAGCGCGGTGCCCCTAGGGGCTATTCAGTAGCCCCACTATCAAACTCCTATGGCTAAGTGAAAGTGATAAAGCATTATAGTCTGGTTGCCTAGTTCGCTGCGCTATCACCTCCTTTATAGGACCAAGACGTTGGATCAAGTGTGAAAAGGCGCCTTTTGCGAACACCCCCGCATTGTATGCGTGGGGGCTGAAGCCAACGACTGCATCTTTCAGGTTATATACACATATACATTAACGGCCGCACAGGAGGCATTATGATTCTTGAAAGCACAAGTATAAAAAGCTTTTACATCCTATCAAAATATTGTTTTACAATAGCACATGTTATTCGAACACAACATCATTCGAGCACTGCTTCTCTATTAAACGAGCGCCCTGAAGAACTTCCTCAAAGTAGTGCTTGGCAGGTACTCGGCTTTCGTCCGAATCCCGGGATGCAACAACACTGGCCTTCATATCCGCCCAGTATGTCTTGACACGGGCAAGAGCCATCTGTGCACCCTCTATGCACGCTGACCTCTTCATTGTATCAACATGCGGCACCGAACCAAGGAACTGCTGCACCAAGCTAAAATAACTCTTCGGCTCTGGCTCTTCCGGCCACAGACGACTCGCGACGTACCTCATAGCGAGTCCGGACAACCTGTTCAGCTCCGCCCAAGCGGCCAAACGGTCGGATACCGAAAGTGGGCGCTCTGGATTATGGAACTGCGACCAAAACAGTTCTTCCAATTTATGGTCATCCAGACCCCGGAAGTGTTCGGTCGCGTCCGCGGCACTTGCCGCCAAATCCAGATAAGTGTTCGCCGCACTCCACTTCCGGTCCAACGGAGCATACTTAGGATCCGCGAACTTCATCCGCAGCATATAGGGCTTTCCAGCCACGATATCTCCGGCCTGACGTAGCTCCTCCTTCATAGCTCTCATTGCAGAGCGAGTGTCCTTGGCCTCGACAGTGACCTTTTCTAGGTCCTTCTGTGCCACCCTATTTTCTTCTTCACGAAGCTTCCAACGGTCGGCAGCATCCTTCAATTTTACAGCCATCTCGGCCGTTTCTTTCTTACTTTGGCAGTGAGCAGCCTGTTCGGCTTTTAGCTCTTCAGCCGCTTTAGCGGCAGCCGCATCACTCTTCCTCGCTTGCTCCTTGGCTCGGGCAAGTTCCGCCCGAAGGTTCTCCACGGCAGCGGCACCATCTGCATTAAGCACATATGTTATAAGGCACGAGCATCAAGCTCCTCTTATCAGATGTCTTTGGAGACATTACATACCTTGTGCCTTGTCTAGCCGCTTATTTACAAGCGCGGTGTCGGCATCTGCTACGTCAAGTTGCCGCTTTAGCTCGGCGGATTCATCAGTCTGGCTAGCCACCGAACGCCTCGTCACCTACATAGGAAAGGCAACATATTATACCTGGGATTATGATCCTCTGTGCGCCGTCATTTTTGACAACACACAGAGTCTCAGGGGCTACTATTTATACAGGGTGCATTTTATATATGCGGCTCTGTCAAAAGGTACATCTTTTCGCGTACATCAGAACCTGTCAGTAAATTCCTGGCGGCCTCGTACAATCCGCTCTCCGTGGATGAAATCCTTCTAATCACCGTGTCCATCAACACACGGTGTTCTTCTGAGATAGACGCTAGCTCGAGCAGATCCTGCAGCCCCTCCGGCCATGCACCTAAAGGTGCCGGACTAGTCCAACGACCTTTTTCAAAATCCGGATTTCGAGAAATCCTCCGAGACGACACCTCGGGGTCGCCAGCCTCGCAGGATGGTACAGCCGGGGGAGGCGTTTTGCTCTCCATCATCTCTGGACGGAGATCCCCGGAAGATGAACTCTGCTGAGAAGGGTTGAGATCCGAACTGCAAGGTAAAATTTTGGTTATCTTCCTCAAAAAGAAAACAGGGATATCACTCATTTTAAAAAACCCCTCTTTACTTATGGCTCGTTGGAGAGCTGATCCCCTCGGGGGCACAATGCGGCCGGAGCACCCTCCGGCGCCGGACCCTCTGACGAAGATTTCTTCCCCCGCTTTGAGGCCATCGCCTCCGGGTCTTCAGAGGCGGTCCTCTTCTTTCCCTGGATAGAGGAATTCTCGATTCCTCCTTTCCTGACAGCTTCCTTCGAGGAGGCGGTAGCTTCTTTGTTCCCCTCTTCGCCTTCTTCCAAAGGCGCAATCTCCAGCATCCTAGTCAACACGGGATCCGGCGTGGTCTCAGGGAGGGGGGCCGGACACCTGATAAGCTTTGCTTTCGCTATCCACTCTTGTTTGAAGGACAACTCTTTTAAGGGTAGTGTTATGATAAATGTACGGATAGCGTGTCCGGGTACAGGGCTACTTACTTGAGTGTCCGGGCGATTGCAGCTCAGACCTGCGTCCTCGGACAAGTCCGGAAACATTGCTTGTGATCCGAAGAATAATTTGTACATCTCCATGGGCGTCGTGCCCATAAAGTGTTGGAGGGCTCACGGTCCTTCCGGATTAAATTCACACAGGCGGAGGGGGCGACGTTTGCAGGGCAGTATGCGGCGAATCAGCATAACCTGCGCCACTACCGCCAGATTGATATCTCTTGCTAGGAAATCTCGAATGCGGCCCTGCAGCAAGGGCACGTCCTTGGACGGCCCCCAGTTAAGCCCTTTATTGACCCATGACGCTAGCCGTGGTGGGGGACCCGAGCGAAAAGCAGGTGGCGCCACCCATGTGGTGCCCCTGGGGGCTGTGATGTAAAACCAGTCCTGTTGCCATAAGCCGAACTCCTCTTGAAAAGAGCCCTCGGGCCATGAAGCATCGGCAACCTTGCTTATAATAGCCCCTCTGCACTTAGCGTGCTTCCCCTCAATCATCTTCGGTTCTACCTTGAAGGTTTTAAGCCACAGTCCGAAGTGAGGAGTAATATGGAGGAAGGCCTCACACACGACAATGAATGATGAGATTTGGAGGATGGACTCCGGAGCTAAGTCGTGAAATTCCAGCCCGTAATAAAACATGAGCCCCCTCACGAAGGGATCAATCGGGAAGCCTAGCCCCCGAAGGAAGTGAGATGTGAACACCACACTCTCACCGGGCTGGGGAGTGGGAATAGCCTGCCCTTGAGCAGGCAGCCTATGCAAGATTTCGCCGGCTAGATACCTGGCATCTCTTAGCTTTCGCACGTCTTCTTCCGTAACGGAGGAAGGCATCCACCGGCCTTGGAGGTCGGAGCCGGACATCATTGAAGGTCCGAAGCGCCTGAATCTGGAGCTTTGGGTGTTGGAACTCGAGGCGAGGGGCGGATTTGATTGGATTGAAAGAAAGGAGTCGAGCCTTGGTCTCTTTATAAAGAGGTTGAATACCAAGAGCCCTCCCCGTGACCGTTTGGGACTCACTTTCAATTAAGAAGTCATACCAATGGCACGGTTGGGTTACCCACGCTCGTATTGATGAGAATCCCGGAATAAGGGGACACGATCTCTGCTTTGACAAGACGTGCCAAGGAAACCGCCTCGCTAAACGCACTGAGGTGGGACAGTAAAACGAATGGAGGCTTGGCTGTGGCATGATGTCACGCTACGGAATACGTCAGCAGATTAGATTTGTGTGAATATTATTCTCTCTACGGTGGTATGTGGAAACTTATTTTGCAGAGCCGGACACTATCCTTGTGTTCAAACATCTTCTATGAAGTATTCGGAGGAGGAACCCGCCTTGCAATGCCGAAGACAATTTGCGCGCCGGACTCGTCGTCATTGAAGCCTGGTTCAGGGGCTACTGAGGGAGTCCTGGATTAGGGGGTGTCCGGATGGCCGGACTATGACCTTTGGCCGGACTCCCGGACTATGAAGATACAAGATTGAAGACTTCGTCCCGTGTCCGGATGGGACTTTCCTTGGCGTGGAAGGCAAGCTTGGCGATACGATATGTAGATCTCCTCCCATTGTAACCGACTCTGTGTAACCCTAGCCCTCTCCGGTGTCTATATAAACCGGAGAGTTTTAGTCCGTAGGACGAACAACAATCATACCATAGGCTAACTTCTAGGGTTTAGCCTCTCTGATCTCGTGGTAGATCAACTCTTGTACTACCCATATCATCAATAATAATCAAGCAGGAGTAGGGTTTTACCTCCACCGAGAGGGCCCAAACCTGGGTAAAAACATCGTGTCCCTTGTCTCCTGTTACCATCCGCCTAGACGTAAAGTTCGGGACCCCCTACCCGAGATCCGCCGGTTTTGACACCGACATCGGGTGTCGTGGTTCTAAGTCTGAAGGTAGTGTAGGGGGGTACTAATGGAGAGGCAAGATCCTAGCTATGGAGTAGTTGTATACGCAAGGGATTTACGAGTTCAGGCCCTTCTCGGAGGAAGTAATAGCCCTACGTCTCGGAGCCCGGAGGCGGTCGACTGGATTATATGCGTATGAGTTACAGGGGTGCGAACCCTTTACACTGAGGAGGGGGGTGGCTTATATAGAGTCCGCCAGACCCCTCCGGCCCTCAGTTATGCAGGGTTTAAGATACATTAAGGTTGGGCATTACTGGTAACGCTATACATAAAGTGTTATGATGACCATAAAAGCTACTTAATGACCGACCGTTGGCATGCAGAGTGACTTTAGATCTCCTGGCCGTCGAGTGGTTGGCTTCATGGTCAAGTGTTTGGCTTCATGGTTGAGTGTCCTCGAGTCCGTCGAGTGGAACACTTCTGAGTCGATTGACAGGTGGTTTCTTCTAGAGATGTCCTTGGGTAGGGTAGTTTGGACAGGTCCATGACCCTACCCTAGGTACATGGCTTCATCATTAGCCCCCGAATGGATCGAGGTTTGAGTGGGGAAGGAGTTGAGAACTCTCCCGACCCATTTTTCGTGCTATGAGTATGTCTTGTACTGGATCAATGAACTTTAGGTGACGGCACCAACTTCTTTTTCAGTCGCCTTGATCCATTCTTTGTATCCGTCGTGTGAAGTTTTCACTTGGAGAGCTCCGAGCGACAGAGCGGAGGAGAACTTTCGTCTGACGAGTTGTTCTGCAACCCGCGGATTTCGCGGGATTCGAATTTTGGGAAGCGCACGGGGCGGAGCGAGACCGCAGCAATCGTATGGGATAAGGCAGGGACGCCTCGATCTTTGCGCCATGTTTTTCGCCACGTATCGCACGCGCGACTGTTGCGGGATTTCATAGGATCGTCCGGGCCTACATGTCAGTCACTCGGAAGCAACCTTATATAAGGCGTCGGACAGGGTTTTTTGAACAGTGCGCCCTCATTTCCCCCCTCTCTTCTCCAGACTCCTCCGCCGTGTTCGCTTCTGCCTCAACGCCGCTGCTCCGTGCGTGCCTCGCCGGCGACGATGGTGAAAGAGAAGACGACGACCATGGAGCGGGGGAAGAAAGAGACGGCGAAGGCGAAGGGGATGGGAACCAGTCGGAGCGGATCTTCATCGAGGACCGGCCTGCCGCCGGGCTAGATCCAGGGCGACTGGATCCGCTCGACAATTAGTCAAGCGGATCTTGACGACCTGGCCGACGGAGGGCTGATCCCCCATGGATTGGCGTGGCCCCCGGGGAGGGAGTCAGAGCCGCAGCCTCAGGAGGGTGAGTGTGTTCTCTTGGCCACCCACGTCGACCGCGGGTTTTCTTTGCCGCCCCACCCTTTCTTTCGGGGATTTCTAAATTTCTTTGGGGCACAACTCCACCACTTCACACCCAACACCATCGTGTACCTCGCTGCTTATGTGTCTTTGTGCGAGAATTTCTTGGGTTGCCGGCCTCATTGGGGTCTTTTCAAGCACATCTTCACCTGTCGCTCCCAGACGGTGAAGAAGGCCAATCCGAGTGACAAGAGGACACACGTGATTCAGATGTGTGGGGGTCTTGGGGTTCAGTTGAGAGGGAAAAGCTCCTTTCCGACCATGATTTTGCCCGACTCCGTCCGCGGATGGCAGTCGACCTGGTTCTACTGCAAAGACCAGCCGACGCCAGGGCAGTCGACTGGGCTCCCTCCCTTTTCCATGGAACGAGTGAGGAAGCCCTCCTCTTTGAAGGTGGTCCTAGAAGAGAAGGCGCAGGTGAAGGTGCTGGTCGAGCGTGTCATGCAGCTCATCCATGACGGGGTGACTGGCATGGACCTCTTGGAGGTCTTCCTCCGACGACACATCCAGCCGCTCCAAGCTCGAGATCATCCAATGTGGTTGTATTCTAGCACTGAGGACACCACTTGGATCCATCCGGAGGAGATTGACGCTGACACGCTAGAGCGATGGATGGCGAGCATCACAGGGAACAAAGACAACCCCCGAGGAGCCAGGAGGATTGTCCCACTCGACCAATCATACGAAGTAGACAAGGTCCTATTCTGCATTTCCGACTGTGATTCTGCTTTCTCCATTCTATTTACTTAAACTCAGTCGACTGACTTTTGTCTTGTTTGTTGTCTTCTAGGCTACGACTGAGATGTACTCGATGCCCAACGGGGCGCAGGAACAAGCCGAGGAGGGAGAGGCGAGTGGAGGTGAAAGTGAGGACAAGGAGTGGCAATCTGACGGCGAGGGGGAAGATGTTGAAGACGGCTCCAGCGAGGGGGAGGAGGAAATGGAAGTCGATCCTCCTCGCACGGAAAGGCGATCCAAGCTTGCCCACGCCCCCGCGGGTGAGCGTGGCAAAGCGGTCGCGCCTGTTGTGCAGTCATCCAAGTGCCCTCGGGCGGCTTCTCCGGCGCCGACTGAGAAAGCGCCAAAGCAGCCGAAGCCGTCAAAGCCGCCGAATGCCTTGCCCAAGATGAGAATGGCCATTCCCACCATCTCCGGGTAGCAGCAGGACTTGTGTTTCCTTGTTTAGCTCGGACAAACTTCTGGTCGACTCATCGACTATCCGACTGATTTTTGAAATCTACAGTGCTGCTACCTCCGAGACCTCCACCAAGAACGACGACCAGGAAATGGAAGACGATGCCACCTCCAACCCTGGTACGCTCTCTTGCATTTTCACTTTTGGTCGATTGGATTTCGTTTCTGACTCTGGATTTATCTCGCAGCTCCTCATCATGTCATTGATCTCCCTGATGATGACGATGAGGCGCCACTGAGGGTGAGGAAGAATAGAAAGGCGCCAGCTGGCAAGGCCACTTGGACTGCATCAGTGCCTGAGGTACTGGTTCAGGAAGGTGGCGATGTCACTCGGCATTCTGTGACCTTCGTTGTGCCGCTGACGAGTGCCCGACCTTCATCATCGACCGTTGATCTGCCCTCCCTTTTCGCCGCACACCACATCCCGGAGGCCCAAGCGGGTGCTGCTAAGGAGGCTATACACCAGGCGGGGATTATGATGGAGCAGGTGAAGGCGATCCGGGAAGCCAGCCAAGCGGCTTATGATGCGAGCTCAGCCCTTCAGAGCAATGTCCAGGTTAGTTGGTCACCGCATGTTCTGTTAGGATATGCTATCTGAAGACTTTCTTTCCGAAGATCTTTGAATCTGTACACCCACTGGGTGCGTCAATTGATTTTTTGTACTGGTGGGGGCACGCTGAGTGCACCCACTGGGTGTAGTTCTCGAGACTATGGTCGACTGCTGGCAGTCGACCATAGTCTTTGTATTTTGAATTTCCTCATTCCAACTTCTTTAGTCGATCTGGTCGGACCATGTCGAATGGAATCTTGGAACCGGTGGGGGCATGCTGAGTGCACCCACTGGGTGTAGTCCCCGAGACTACGGTGGACTGCTGGCAGTCGACTGTAGTCTGAAGATCCTGTTTTTTTTGTAGATCATGATGAGACCAAGACTAACTGCTGGCAGTTAGCTATATGGTTATAGTTTTGGGATCATAATCTCTTTGTTCCTTTCGGTCGACTGATCGGATCAAGTTGGTAGAACCAGTGGGGGCACGCTAAGTGCACCCACTGGGTGTAGTCCCCGAGACTACCGTTGAATATTTTGATTCGACTGTAGTCTTAGAAACGTTACGGTTTTTCTCTTTGTCACTCGGAAGCAACCTCTCTTTGATGTATGTCGACTGACTCTTTGTAGAAATCTTGCGAGCTCGTGGCTCGTTATACTGAGTTGGAAAAGAAACATATCCAGCTCGACCTTGACTTGAAGCTTGTTCAGGAAAACTTTCAGAAGGCGAAGGACGAGGCAAAAGGTATGATTGATGAGAACTTGATGGCTGTTTTCATCCTTATGCCCATTCTTGGTTCTGACCTCATTGTTATTTTGCAGATAAAACGAAGGAGGCTCTGAAGAAGAAGGACCAGGAACTTGCTGATGCGCAGAAGGCGGCTTTGGACAAAACGAAGCTTGCGGAGGAGAAGCTGGCTTCAGTCGGCAAACTTGAAGAAGAGAATGCCAACCTGAAAGCTGCTCTTGACGCGGCCAACAAGGAAGTCAGCCGTCTGAAGAATGACAAGATAGCTCTGAGTGACAAGACTAGTGAACTGGTGGGGAAGAAGAATGATCTGGAGGCTTATCTGGGAGGGCTCGCCAAGAAGCTATTCATCATGCTTGAGGGTAATCTCTCCTGCCCGACTGACTTGTAATCTCTGACTTATCATAGAACTGCTGGCTTATCCCTGAGTTGTGTTTACATAATTCTGCCAAAACTTCGAGGAAGAGACCAGTCGAGTGGAGATAGGCCTAGATCCTATCAACTCTCCTGTGAAGGACGAAACTGCCATGAACGTGCTCTGATTGGAGTCTCGTGTCGCTGGTGTGGTTGACTATCTTGCTCGACTGAAGGTTGCGGCGTCGTGAATCGACACGATACTCTGGCCAAGGGAGACGCTTCAGAATGACCTCGAGTCTCTGATGACTCGACTGAATGAAGTTCCAGGTCGAGTGCAAGAATGGAAGAAGTCTTCCGCCAGGTGTGGTGCTGATGTTGCTCTGTCTTTGGTCTGTTTTCACTGCAAGGATGCATGAGAGGAAAAGCTGGCGTCCCTCAAGGTGTCCAATACCAAGAAGCATGACTTCCAATCTTTCATGGAGACCTTCATTGCAGCTGCCACTCGGATTGCAGATGGAATCGACCTGGACCAGTTTGTCGCGCCTTCCAGTCCTCCACCGGAGGAGTAAAAAACTTTTATGCTTGATGCCTTAAATTTGCCTCGGAATGCCGAGTGATTTTGTAACCGATAAACTTTTACAGGCTTGATGCCTGAGCACTTCTGAATCCGTAGGATGCTATCTGAACTTGGCTTTGCCATTGAATATGTTTGCATTTGCCTTCGAGCGAACATTGTTCTTCACTCGGAATATATTTTAGTGCTTGTGACACACTCTTGCAGGTAGGGATGGAGCACAGATGGCAGTCGACCTGCGTCCTTGCAGATCGGGATGCAGCACACATTGTATCTGTGCTGTAGCTCCGAAAGAGAAGGTAGCAGTCGACCTGTACCTCGTCGTCCTTGCAGAGCACACACTGTACTTGTGTCGTAGCTCTGAAAGAGAAGGTAGCAGTCGACCTGCACCTCGTCGTCCTTGCAGAGCGCACATTGTATTTGTGTCGTAGCTCTGAAGGAGAATGTAGCAGGCGACCTGCACCTCGTCGTCCTTGCAGAGCGCACACTGTATTTGTGTCGTAGCTCCGAAGGAGAAGGTAACAGCCGACCTGCACCTCGTCGTCCTTGCAGAGCGCACATTCTATTTGTGCCGTAGCTCCAAAGTAGAAGGTAGCAGTCGACTTGCATCTCGTCGTCCTTGCAGATCAGAATGAATTTCATACTTAGGCGAGTACTGGACTGCTGCTAAGCCCCCGAGTGAGAGGCAGACTCACCACTCGGTAGGATTTTTCATACTTAGGTGAGTACTGGACTGCAGCTAAGCCCCCGAGTGGGAGGTTCGCTCTCCACTTGGTAGGATTTCAAACACTTAGGCGAGTACTGGACTGCAGCTAAGCCCCCGAGTGGGAGGATTGCTCTCCACTCGGTAGGATTTTCAAACACTTAGGTGAGTACTGGACTGCAGCTAAGCCCTCGAGTGGGAGGATTACTCTCCACTCGGTAGGATTTTCAAACACTTAGGCGAGTACTGGACTGCAGCTAAGCCCCTGAGTGGGAGGGTTGCTCTCCACTCGGTAGGATTTTCAAACACTTAGGCGAGTACTGGACTGCAGCTAAGCCCCCGAGTGGGAGGATTGCTCTCCACTCGGTATGATTTTCAAACACTTAGGCGAGTACTGGACTGCAGCTAAGCCCCCGAGTGGGAGGATTGTTCTCCACTCGGTAGGACTTTCAAACACTTAGGCGAGTACTGGACTGCAGCTAAGCCCCCGAGTGGGAGGGTTGCTCTCCACTCAGTAGGATTTTCAAACACTTAGGCGAGTACTGGACTGCAACTAAGCCCCCGAGTGGGAGGATTGCTCTCCACTCAGTAGGATTTTAAACACTTAGGCGAGTACTGGACTGCAGCTAAGCCCCCGAGTGGGAGGGTTGCTCTCCACTCGGTAGGATTTTCAAACACTTAGGCGAGTACTGGACTGCAGCTAAGCCCCCGAGTGGGACGATTGCTCTCCACTCGGTAGGATTTTAAACACTTAGGCGAGTACTGGACTGCAGCTAAGCCCCCGAGTGAGAGGAAGACTCACCACTCGGTAGGATTTTAAACACTTAGGCGAAAACGGATTCGCAGCTAAGCCCCCGAGTGGGAGGTTTGCTCTCCACTCGGTAGGATTTCAAACACTTAGGCGAAACGGATTCACGGCTAAGTCTCCGAGTGAGAGGCTTGCTCGTCACTCGATAGGAATTTTTTTACAAACTTATGCGAAATGGATTCGTAGCTAAGCCACCCACTGGGGGATTTCTTACATAAACAAAAGCAACAACAATTAATGGGAAAATTATAACACTTTTGTCTTTGATAAACAAACTACAAGAGTACTTTTATTACATCTCATCCGAGTGAGTACTTAAGTGTAAAGGGGCGGAGCAGATCCGCATTCCAAGCTCGTGGCTCATCAATCTGGCAACTGACATTGTAAAGACGGTATGCCCCATTGTGGAGAACTTTGGTGACGATGAAGGGGCTTTCCCAAGTAGGGGCAATTTGTGTGGCTTCTGTTGGTCCACTCGAAGGACCAAGTCTCCTTCTTGGAAGGCTCGACTCTTCATGTTTCTGGCATGGAATTGACGCAAGTATTGCTGATAGATGGTCGATCGGATCATGGCCATCTCTCTTTCTTCTTCCAGAAGGCCGACTGCGTCCTGTCGTTCTTGTTCTGCTTCATCTTCAGAGTAGAGCTCAACTCAGGGTGCATTGTGAAGCAGGTCAGTCGGAAGAACTGCTTCAGCCCCATAGACCAGAAAGAATGGAGTTTTCCCAGTCGACCGATTAGGAGTAGTCCTCAATCCCCAAAGAACTGATGGAAGTTCGTCGACCCACGCGCCTGCTGCGTGTTTGAGATCACGCATCAGCCGGGGTTTCAGTCCTTTGAGAATTAGGCCGTTTGCTCTTTTTGCTTGTCCATTCGACTGGGGGTGAGCGACTGAAGCGTAGTCGACTCGTGTGCCTTGAGAAGCGTAAAAGGCTTTGAATTGGTCGGAATCAAAGTTTGACCCATTATCAGTGATGATGCTATGCGGAACTCCATATCTAAATATCAACTCTCTGATGAAGCTGATAGCAGTGCCGGCATCAAGATTCTTGATAGGCTTGGCTTCGATCCACTTGGTGAACTTGTCGACTGCCACCAGTACATGGGTGAAGCCGCTCCTGCCAGTTCTCAGTGGTCCAACCATATCTAATCCCCAAACAGCAAAGGGCCAGATGATTGGAATGGTCTTCAGGGCTGAGGCGGGCTTGTGCGACATATTGGAGTAGAACTGACATCCTTCAACTTGTCGACTATCTCTTTCGCCATTTCATTTGCTCTAGGCCAGTAAAAATCCTCTCGGTATGCTTTAGCCACAATAGTCCGAGAGGACGCATGATGGCCACAGGTCCCCAAGTGGATGTCGTTAAGAATTATCCGACCCTCTTCTGGCGTTATACATTTCTGACTGGCTCCAGTCGCGCTTTCTCTGTACAACTGTCCCTTCATCACAGTAAAGGCCTTGGATCGACGGACGATCTGTCGAGCCTCTTCTTCATTCTCTGGGAGCTCTTTCCTTAGGATATACGCGATGTACGGCACTGTCCAATCGGGAGTGATAACCAAAACTTCCATGATCATGTCGACCACGGCTGGGACCTCGACTTCAGTCGAATCCGTGGCACTTTTTGGCTATGGGGCTTCTTTGGTGAAAGGATCCTCTTGAACTGATGGTGCGTGGATATGTTCCAAAAACACACCACTGGGAATGGCTTCTCTCTTGGAACCTATCTTTGCCGAATCATCAGCCGCTTGATTTTTCAGTCGGGGTATATGATGAAGCTCTAACCCCTCGAATTTCTTCTACAGCTTTCTTACTGCATTGCAGTAACCAGTCATGGCTGGGCTTCTGACGTCCCACTCCTTCATCACTTGGTTAACCACCAAATCCGAGTCGCCGTAGACCATGAGGCAACGGACGCCGAGTGAAATGGCCATACACAACCCATACAAAAGTGCTTCGTATTCTGCTTCATTGTTGGAGGAATCAAAGTGAATCTAGAGTACATATCTGAGCTTATCTCCTCGGGGGAAAACCAACACTACCCCAGCACCGGAACCATTCAGCATCTTAGAGCCAGCAAAGAACATGGTCCAGTGCTTCGAGTGAACTTGAGTCGGCAGTTGCTATTCAGTCCACTCGGCGATGAAATCTGCTATTGCTTGGGACTTGATAGCTTTCTTTGCCTCAAATCTGATATCCAGGGGAAGGAGTTCAATCGCCCATTTTGCCACTCGACCAGTTGCATCTCTGTTGTGCAGAATCTCTGACAATGGGGCGTCGCTGACGACTGTAATGGTATGGTCAGAGAAGTAATGAGAAACTTTCTTCGTGGTCATATAAATCCCATATACAAGCTTCTGATAATGAGGGTATCTTTGCTTTGATGGGGTCAGAACTTCAGAAATATAATATACTGGGCGCTGAACTTTAAAGGCCTTTCCTTCTTCTTCCCGCTCGACCGTAAGTACTGTACTGACGACTTGTCCTGTGGCTGCAATGTAAAGCAGCAAAGGCTCTTTGCTGATCAGGGCAGCAAGCACCGGCTGGGTGGAAAGCAGGGCTTTTAGCTCTGCAAACGCTGCATCAGCTTCAGGAGTCCACTCGAACTTGTCTGACTTCTTCATTAGTCGGTAAAGAGGCAATGCCTTTTCACCGAGACGAGAGATGAATCGACTTAAAGCGGCCAAGCAACCATTAAGCTTCTGAACATCGTGCACACGCACATGTCGTTTCATTCGGAGTATAGTGCCCACTTTCTCTGGATGTGCGTCGATTCCTCGTTCAGAAATGAGAAAACTGAGTAATTTTCCGCCAGGAACTCCGAATGTGCACTTTGATGGATTAAGCTTGATATCATACCTCCTGAGTTGGCAAATGTTTCAGCAAGCTCAGTCAGCAGGTCGGAACCTTTCCGTGACTTGACCACAATATCATCCATGTACGCTTCCACATTCCGACTGATTTGAGTGAGCAAACACTTCTGAATCATCCTCATGAACGTGGCTCCGGCATTCTTGAGGCCGAATGGCATGGTGACATAACAGAAGCACCCGAATGGGGTGATGAAAGCTGTTTTGATCTCATCGGGTCCATACAGACGGATCTGATGGTACCCGGAATAGGCGTCTAAGAAAGATAGTCGCTCACATCATGCAGTCGAGTCGACTATTTGGTCGATGCGGGGGAGAGGAAAATGATCTTTTGGGCAGGCCCGATTGATATGTTTAAAGTCAATGCACATGTGAAGTGACTTGTCCATCTTGGGGACCATGACAACATTGGCGAGCCACTCGGAGTGGTAGATTTCTCGGATAAACTCTGCTGCTAAGAGCCGAGCCACCTCCTCGCCAATGGCCTTCCTTTTCTGGACGGCGGACCGTCGCAGATGTTCTTTGACAGGTTTCTCTTTTGAGTCGACTCGTAGACGGTGCTCAGCCAGCCCCCTGGGAACACCCGGCATGTCAGAAGGCTCGCAACAAATCATTCAGGTCTTCATTTTTCTGGTGTTCCTGCCACTCTTCTGCTACCATCTGAGCATCGGCGATCTTTGAGCCTTTCTAAAAGCACTCTTCCGCCTTCTTGCGATTGCCAATAACAGTGATCACACCTTTAGGGCTAGGCATCTTCAATTCGAGGTACATGTAACATGGTCGAGCCATAAAACGTGCATAAGCTGGCCTGCCCAAAATAGCGTGATAGGCACTCTGGAAATCCACAACCTCAAATGTCAACTTTTCTTTGCGGAAATTTTTGGAATCACCAAAAACCACATCAAGAGCAATCTGGCCGAGTGATGCAGACTTCTTGCCAGGAATGACTCCATAGAAACTCGTGTTGCTGGTACTGAGTCTGGATATCGGAATGCCCATCCCTTTCAGTGTCTCTGCGTATAGTATATTTAAGCTACTACCACCATCCATCAACACTTTAGTCAGTCGAGTGCCTTCGACGACTGGGTCGACCACCAGAGCTTGCCTCCCAGGGGTGGCTATGTGTGTCAGGTGATCGGGCTGGTCGAACATGATGGAAGTCTGAGACCATTTCAGATAATTGGGTGTCTCCGGAGCCACCATATTCACTTCTCGGCTGATAACTTTCAATCGACTTTTGCTTTCAATGTCAGCAAAAATCATCAAGGTGGAATTGACCTGGGGATATCCATCATCACTATCCTCTTTGTCCTCAACTTTGTCCGACTCCTTTTCCTTATCTTTGGGCTGTTTCCCCTGGAATTGCTAGATCAAGAGCCGACACTGTCGAGTGGTATGTTTCGGGTAAATGAAGTTACCCTCTTCATCTTTCTTCGTGTGGATGTGGCATGGCAAATCCATCACGTCATTCCCCTCCTTGTCTTTCACCTTCTTGGGGTTCCAAGGTCCTGTGGGTTTCCCTTTAAACTTTCCCTAAGTCACGGCTAAGGCTTCTCCAGGAGCAGCTGGCTCGGCTTTCTGTTTTTGCTTCCGACTGGAGTTCCCTCCTCTGGTTTCATGGGCGACTGACTTGTGCTTGCCACTCCGGAGCCGATCCTCTTCTTCACCATTGGCATACTTGGTGGCTATCTCCATCATTCGACTCAGAGACATGTCTCCGGTTCGACCGAATTTCAGGTTCAGCTCTCTGTACTTAACGCCTTCCTTGAAGGCACAGACTACCTGGTGATCAGATACATTCTCTACCGTGTGATGCAATGTGATCCATCTCTGGATGTAATCTCTCAAAGTCTCATTTGACTTCTGCACACAAATTTGCAGCTCTGTCAATCCTGCTGGTCGCTTGCAAGTTCCTTCAAACATTCTGACAAACACTCGAGAAAGATCTTCCCAAGTGTAAATGCTGCTGGGTGCTAACTGATTCAGCCATGCTCTGGCTGAGCCCTCCAACATAAGAGGCAGATGTTTCATTGCCACCTCATCATTGCCGCCACCGATCTGAACAGCCACTCGGTAGTCCTCAAGCCAAGTATCCTGGACTCCCCAGTGAACTTACTGACTCCAGTCGCCAACCTAAAGTTGGGAGGAATCACCGCGGCCCTGATGGCTCTGCTGAAGCACTCTGGTCCTGAGACGTGCATTCTGCTGCTGATGGGTACATCTCTGTCGTGACCCTCTCGGTGAGCTCTGTTCCTGTCGACTAGACCTTGAACGATAATGGATCTCGCATCAAAGCCTGGTTCCCTGGGGTCGACTGGAATCCTTCGCCCTACACTATGCTGGCGTCTATCATCCTGCTGTCGAGGCGCGTACGATCCACCCCTTGGGGGAGGGGTGGGCACTCGACTTCGATCATCGCGATCGATTTGGTGGTCATACTGCTCACGATTCTTGTATTGATCATGTTGGTCTCCACGCCCCTCACACCTCGGGGGCGATCTAGGGCTGTGAGCCAACTGGACTGTATTTGCATCTACGGATCTGTTGTGAATCCTATTCCGTGACTGTGATACAGCTGAATTTTGATCTCCTGCCGTTCGGAGTAAATCTCTGATCTGCATCAAGCCTCTGCCAGCCTCTGACTGGGAAGGCTGAATTGACTCTGCTATACGGGTCGCAGCTGCTAAATTCTGAATCGGAGTTCAGTATATCTGAGTCGGTGGTGGAAAGAGCTGACGTCGAATGGAGTCCGGAACCCGTTGCCGCGCACGCTCGTCGAGTGCTCGCTGAAGGTTTTCTAGTCGAGTGCGCTCAGCCAAGTTGGCCAAGCGCGCGTCCTCTAAGGCACGAGCCTCAGAGGTTTCTCCAACGATAGGAGTGTGAAGCGCATCCATGTTCCGGCGGCGAAGTTCTTCCCTTTGCAGCGAATTGAGGGGCTCGGGGAGATACTCCTCATGGGCATGCGACGGATTGCCTCCGCTGTCGCCCTCTTCGGCGCCGGGAAAACCGAGAGGACCGTGTGGTCCATCGACCATCAGAACCTCCGCCGCTGGATCACTACTGTCGCACTCAGATGCAGTCTCTGCAGAGCCAGTCGACAAGTCGAACAGGCTGTAGAGAGATTCGTCGGACTCGATTGCCGCAACTTGGGGGGTGGCCGACTGGCGGGCCACCGCGTGCCTCACCCACTGCTGAAGCCTCGACCGACCGGTGCGCTTGCGCCGGTGGGAAGCAGGGAGGGAGGATGACACAATGACCGACCGATACTGGGTCAACGGTTGCCGCAGGAGGACGCCACGGACGCACGCGCGAAAGTGCGTCACTCCGTGGACTGGGAGCGCGTCAATGTCGAGCGGAGCCTCCTGAAGCCAAGCAGAGTCGTCGGCGACGAACGTTTGCGCACCGAGACGGATCTCGCGACCCTCAACCAAAACTCTGCCCGAAACCATGATGAAGGAGATCGGAAAAAAATTGCAACTTCTCCAATAAGTCGCTAAGACACCTGCCCCACGGTGGGTGCCAACTGTCGTGGTTCTAAATCTGAGAGTAGTGTAGGGGGTACTAATGAGGCAAGATCCTAGCTATGGAGTAGTTGTATACGCAAGGGATTTACGAGTTCAGGCCCTTCTCGGAGGAAGTAACAACCCTACATCTCGAAGCCCGGAGGCGGTCAACTGGATTATATGCGTATGAGTTACAGGGGTGCGAATCCTTTACACTGAGGAGGGGGTGGCTTATATAGAGTCCGCCAGACCCCTCCGGCCCTCAGTTATGCAGGGTTTAAGATACATTAAGGTTGGGCATTACTAGTAACGCTATACATAAAGTGTTATGATGACCATAAAAGCTACTTAATGACCGACCTTTGGCGTGCAGAGTGACTTTAGATCTCCTGGCCGTCGAGTGGTTGGCTTCATGGTCGAGTGTCCTCGAATCCATCGAGTGGAACACTTCTGAGTCGATTGACATGTGGTTTCTTCTAGAGATGTCCTTTGGTAGGGTAGTTTGGACAGGTCCATGACCCTACCCTAGGTACATGGCTTCATCATCGGGCGCGGGCTGTGCCGGTGCTAGCAGTGCCGCCGCCACCTGGCGCGCCTCCTCCTCGGCCTCGAGCCGCTCGGCATAGGTGCCGTGCTCGAGCATCTCGAGGTACTCGCCCTTGCGGCGCTCCTCGGCCAACCGGGTTTGCCGCCGGTGCTCGAGGTACGCCGACTCTTGCTCCGGCGTGGCCTGCATCCAGATCGGTGACGCCCTCACCCACTCGCGCACTACTCCCATCCAGGAGTAGCGCTCGATGGGCTCCGGCTCCGCCTCCGGCTGCGGTTCGGCTTTGGCGAGGCGGCGGGGAGGGGACGGCAGGGCCACCGGCGGAACCACGCAGTCGCCGGCCGCGGAGAGGGCCATGGCCTGCGCCACGGCCGCCTCGTACTAAGCTTCTTCTTCTTCTGCCGCCTCCGTCCTGCGCCACTCGTCCTCCTCGGTAGACGGCCGCAAGGTCTCCAGCGTCAAGAGCGCCCGCCGGCGAGCACCTCCTCCACGTGCCCCCTAGCCGACCACGGCGCCACCGACACTGGGTTCCTTTCCGGATCCAAATGCCAGTCGTGCGGCAGCGTCACGTCGGGGTACGAAAGTGGCACGCAGTGGCGCCAACGCCACTCTGCCTGGTGCACGGGCACGTTCACCCGCTTCCTCTGTCGACGAGCCGGCGCGGGCGGAGGCGGGGTGAACTCCGCGAGGAAGGGGACGGCGGGGGTCTTGTCCTTCGACTTGCTACTGCTGCCGGAGAAGAGCCCCATTTGGGCGGCTGGGGTGGCTAGGGTTTGCTTGCCGGCGACGGGGGAGCGAGCGTGGCCTAGATGGGGATGGGATCTGGATGAGGACGGTCCCGTCACACGGTCGGCTTAAAAAAGGACAACCGTCATTGCTGATGCGTGGGCTCGGGTTCATAAATTAAGCTGACTGGCGAGGGGGCGGGTAGTTGGGCGACCGCCAGATGGGGCCGCGACGGACATCGAGAAGGCGCGCGTGGCGTACATTCCGCGTCAGCGTCGACGCATTTGGGGCGCAAATTTGGGCGCAAATGGGTCAGCGCGGACGCGAAGCGGACGCGTTTTGGGTTTGGGTCGGCATGTTGGGCCTTCACTTTTGTCCGCGCCGACCCAAACGGACGGCGGCGGACGAAACGGGTCACCCCGTTGGAGTTGCTCTAACTGCGTTTTCTTTCTTTCTAACTCTCAATTATCGAGTGAATTGCAAAAACCACCATATTTCGGGCTTCATCTGTGGAAAACCACCAGGTCGCTAATCATTTGCAAAAATCACCGCGCATTCAATAAACTTTTGTAAAAAGCACTGATCAGGTGATTTAGCCCGTTTAACCACTTTCTGAGAAGTGGGGCCGGAATGTAAGGAGCTGATTTGGCAACAAATTGACATATACCTCCCTGGATCTTAAAAAAAAAGCAATCAAGCCCCTCCCCCTCCCCCTCCCCCACGGAGGGCATCTCCTTCCTCGCGCGCAGCGACAGTGGGGCACACCGGCCGGCAAGGCGCGTCACGGCGCAGGAGATGCCCCCACATGCGTCGGCTATCTTCACGGAGCAGGATGCCATGGTGACATGCCGCGGGCGCGCAGCAGGAGGACGAGCACGAGGCTGTGCCGTTGTGCCACGAGCGCGCCGACCTGCCCGCGGTCGATTTCCACCACCGTGACGCGCTCGGGGATGCGCATGCCTTGCTCATCGGCTCACTCCTGTCCATCACCTCGCTCCACCCTCGCCGGGAATGGTCGTGGCACTGTGTCGTGGGTGCGCCGAGCAGGAGGCCATGGCACTCTCCCGGGGATGCGCCGGCCTGCTCGCCGTCGCCGTCGGCCACCGTGCCACGCTCGCCAGCTCACTCATATCCATCTCCTCCTCGCTCCACCTCCTCCTCGTCTCCGCGACCGCCCGGTCGGCGGGCGTCTTCCAGCAGCGGCAACGAGAGCCGGGCTTTGCCGGGCATGGTCCAGGGGCTGATTGCTTTTTTAAAAATCTACTAGGGGTCTGTGTGTGATTATTTTGCCAAGTCAGCTCCTTACAGTCCAGCCCCACATGTCAAAAAGTGATTAAATGGGCTAAATCACCTGTTAAGTGCAAACTGCAAAATGTTTACTAAATGTGCGGTGTTTTCTGCAAATGATTAGCGACCTGGTGGTTTTCCGCAGATGAAGCCCCAAATGTGGTGGTTTTTTGCAATTCACTCCTCAATTATCTTTCTTTCTAAAACCGATACAAGCCAACCCATATGACATGGGCACTATCGGCCAACCTGGCCACCAACA
This sequence comes from Triticum aestivum, assembly GCF_018294505.1. Taxonomy (NCBI): domain Eukaryota; kingdom Viridiplantae; phylum Streptophyta; class Magnoliopsida; order Poales; family Poaceae; genus Triticum; species Triticum aestivum. Next base: position 795,116,176 of record NC_057798.1, on the reverse strand, counting down.
TGAAACCCGTAACTGCAAAAAAGAAAGACATCTGTCGAGGAATCGCAAGCGTCATTGTCATCACCGGTTGCCTCGAACGGGCGACTCCGACTTCATCATAGAGCTCCATCATCGAAGCCAAACCGCAAACAACCGTAGAAGCCACATTTCAATCTGCATATATGCTATAACTAAGCCTGGCTAGTGGGATTGAGAACAAGATATATAAACTGGTTTAAGACATGCCGGTGGTTAGGTCCAGCAAAGAGCCTCGACCTGAGGAAGGCATTGTATTTTATTTTTTATTTTGCGTGCCCGGGAGAGGGGAGGGGGGCTTTAGGGGTGTCGAAGTAGGCTCATTTTGGTTGGACCCCTAGTTGGGTTCGGGAGGCTGATACGTCCATTTTGCAACATGCTTTTATGATAATATCTATTGCATTATGGGCTGTTATTTCACATTATGTCACGATACTTATGGCTATTCTCTCTTATTTTACAAGGTTTACATGAAGAGGGAGAATGCCGGCAGCTGGAATTCTGGGCTGGAAAAGGAGCAAATATTGAAGGACTATTCTGCGCAACTCCAAAAGTCCTGAAACTCCATGGAATACCTTAGAATAAATAAACAAAAATCGTCGCCAAAGATGAAGGCCAGGGGGCCCACACCCTGCTCACGAGGGTGGGGGCGCCCCCCTGGGCGCGCCCCCCTACCTCGTGGGCCCCCTGGTGTCACTCCGACGCCCATCTTCTCCTATATGAAGTCTTTCGATGAGAAAAAATTAGAGAGAACCTTTCGGGACGAGACTCCGCCGCCATGAGGCGAAACCTTGGCGGAACCAATCTAGGGCTCTGGCGGAGCTTTTCTGCCGGGGACACTTCCCTCCGGGAGGGGGAAATCATCACCATCGCTCCTCTCATCGGGAGAGGGCAATCTCCATCAACATCTTCATCAGCACCATCTCATCTCCAAACCCTAGTTCATCTCTTGTATCCAATTCTTGTCTCCAAGTCCGGGATTGGTGCTAGAGTTTGCTAGTAGTGTTGATTACTCTTTGTAGTTGATGCTAGTTGGTTTATTTGGTGGAAGATCATATGTTCAGATCCTATATGCACATTATTACCCCTCTGATTATGAACATGGATATGCTTTGTGAGCAGTTACGTTTGTTCCTAAGGACAAGGGAGAAGTCTTGCTATTAGTAGTCATGTGAATTTGGTATTCGTTCGATATTTTGATGAGACGTATGTTGTCTAGCCTCTAGTGGTGTTATGTGAACGTCGACTACATAACACTTCACCATTATTGGGCCTAGAGGAAGGCATTGGGAAGTAATAAGTAGATGATGGGTTGCTAGAGTGACAGAAGCTTAAGCCCTAGTCTATGCGTTGCTTCGTAAGGGGCTGATTTGGATCCACATGTTTCATGCAATGGTTAGGTTTACCTTAATACTTTTCTTGTAGTTGCGGATGCTTGCAATAGAGGTTAATCATAAGTGGGATGCTTGTCCAAGTAAGGGCAGTACCCAAGCACCGGTCCACCCACATATCAAATTATCAAAGTACCGAACGCGAATCATATGAGCGTGATGAAAACTAGCTTGATGATATTCCCATGTGTCCTCGGGAGCACTTTTCCTATTATAAGAGTTTGTCCAGGCTTGTCCTTTGCTACAAAAAGGATTGGGCCACCTTGCTGTACTTTATTTACTTTTGTTACTTGTTGCTCGTTACAATTTATCTTATCACAAAACTATCTGTTACCACTTATTTCAATACTTGCAGAGAATACCTTGCTGAAAACTGCTTGTCATTTCCTTCTGCTCCTTGTTGGGTTCGACACTCTTACTTATCGAAAGGACTACGATAGATCCCCTATACTTGTGGGTCATCAGAGGCGCTTGGGCCTGACTAGGAGGCCTTGAACCTCACGGACTTTCTCCGGTTCTAGGGCACACAACAGCCTCTACACCCCCGCTTATTTTGGCTTATTGCCTTGGACTCTTTGGACGACGTGTAATAAGATGATGCTTGAGAAGGTCATCTCGAGACAAGCGTCTGACTCCTTCAAATTCCTTACTTTTCTGCAGCACTGGCACCTGCTCTCGAGGCAGCATGATCGGGTCGGCTCAGACTCATGATGGATGCGCTCCTGACTATAGCACGTCGACTGTTGTCCCCGTAGGGCCACTAGGTGGCTTTTTTTCCTTATTTATTTTATAGTTTCTTTGGGTATTATTGTGCTATTGCACCGGCCGTTGCTATGGGTTAGAATTTCAGATGCTGGTTGTATGGACAGTTGCTTTATCTATAAAGCGGGGCGAAAGTGTGTTTCGAGAAAAGTAGGATCATTTGGAAACCACGTACACATCATATCTAAAAGTCAATATATTTTTTTTCGTGCGGGTGAAAGTAAGATTTTTCATGTGCCGGCTTTTTAAGGAGTTGTTGCTTGTAAAGAAAAGACTGGTTTGATGGTAGGAGCCAATACTAGGAAAAACCTTATACACAGAATCTTAGCACCAGCGCGGTTTAAAAACAAACGCTACTGCTAATTAGCAGTAGCGAGCTCAAGGAAACCACGCTACTAATAGCACAGTAGCAGTAGCGCTGTAGGTGAAACAGGCGCTACTACTATAATTGTCACGGCGTTGCCTCCAGGCTAGATATAGTAGTAGCGCCCTTCTTCCGGACGCGCTACTGCTAAAGTAGTTAGTAGTAGTGTTTTTCTTAAAAACTCGCTGCTGCTAAGTATCACCCCCTGCAACTAATTAAGTTTACTCCCATACTGCTAAGCGAACAAGGTGTTTACTACCTTAAATATGTTACTTCTCAAACTATCTCGACCACTTGGTCTTCATTGAACTATATGTGTAGGATTTGTGGCTGCAATATGAATCGTCGCCTGTACCTTACAGGCGAGGATTCATGTTGACTATTTAGATTCTACACAAAAAGATCAATGATGACCAACGTATATTTTTGATGTTTTTACATGCTTAGACTTAACAGTAGCATTTTTTAGGACAAAGTGCTACTGATATTGGTCTTAGTAGTAGCGCGTGTCGTGGATCTAAGTCTGACAGTAGAGTGGGGGGTAGGTATGGAGAGGCAAGGTCCTAGCTATGGAGAGGTTGTAAACACAAGAGATGTACGAGTTCAGGCCCTTCTCGGAGGAAGTAAAAGCCCTACGTCTCGGAGCCCGGAGGCGGTCGAGTGGATTATGTGTATATGAATTACAGAGTCCCGAACCCTTCTACCTATGGAGGGGGGGGTGGCTTATATAGAGTGCGCCAGGACCCCAGCCAGCCCACGTAGGAGAGGGTTTAAGGTGCGTTAAGTCCGGGGCGTTACTGGTAACGCCCCACATAAAGTGTCTTTACTATCATAAAGTCTACTTAATTACAGACCGTTGCAGTGCAGAGTGCCTCTTGACCTTCTGGTGGTCGAGTGAGTCTTCGTGGTCGAGTCCTTCAAGTCAGTCGAGTGAGTCCCTCGTAGGTCGACTGGAAGGTGATCTCTTCTAAGGATGTCCCTGGGCAGGGTACTTAGATCAGGTCTGTGACCCTACCCTAGGTACATGACTCCATCATTAGCCCCCGAATGGATTGAGGCTTGAGTGATGAAGGAGTTGATGTTGTTGCCGATTAACCTTCGCATGCTAGTCGTGCGTTGCTTTGAACCAAAAAATCTCTTTGTTGATAGTGAGCAACTTTTCTTCAGTCGACTCGATCCATTCTTTTTCTTCGTCGAGTGATCTTTTGGACTTCGCTGATTTCCGAGCGACGGATCGCAGGGAATCCCGCGTCTGGCAGACTGATCTGCCGTTCGCGGATTTCGCGGGATACGGAATTTGGGGGAGCGCGCGAAGCGGAGCGGTCCGCGGCGTTCGGATGGGACGAGGCATAAACGCCTCGATCTTCGCACCGCTTTTTTCGCCACGTATCACGCTCACGCAACTGTTTCAGGATATGATTAGATCGACCGGGCCCACCTGTCATCCACTCGGAAGGGATCTTATAAATGCACCCGGCGAGGGTTTTTTGAATAGTGCCTCAGCATTCTCCCTCTGCTCCCTTCGTCTCCGCCCAACGCGCTCGCTCTCGCCTCCGCACAACTTCTCCTCGCGCATCTCGCCGGTAGCCATGGTCAAGGAGAAGACGGCGGCGCTGGAACGCGCGAAGAAGGCGTCGGCGACGGAGAAGGCGAAGGGGAGATCCACCAGCCGCGGCGGGTCTTCGTCTAGATCTCGCCTGCCGAAAGGCTGGGTCCAGGGAGATTGGATCCAGTCGACCATCACGGAGAAGGATCTCCTCGACATGGCCAACGAGGGCCTGATCCCTCATGGAGCTGCGAGGCTTCCGGGGAAAGAGTGGCAGCCCCAGCCAGAAGAGGGTGAGTGCGTGCTTCTGGCTACCCATGTCGACCGCGGATTCTCTTTGCCGCCGAGCATTTTCTTTCGTGGTTTCTTGAACTTCTTTGGAGCGCAACTCCACCACTTCACCCCGAATTCTATCGCTTATCTTGCCGCGTTCGTGTCCATGTGTGAGAGTTTTCTGGGTTGTCTACCGCATTGGGGCTTGTTCAAGCACATATTCACGTGTCGCTCTCAGACCGTGAAGAAGGCGAGCCCAGGCGACGAAAAAAACCCGAGTTGTCCAAATGTGTGGGGGTCTGGGGATCCAGGTGAGGAGCAAGAGCACCTTCCCAGCCATGACATTTCCCGAGTCAGTCAGAGGCTGGCAGTCGACCTGGTTCTACTGCCAGGATCAGTCGACGCCGGGACAGTCGAGTGGACTCCCTCAATTCACCATGGACCGAGTGAACAAGCCCTCCTCTCTGAAGGTGATACCGGAGGAGAAAGCTGACGTGAAGATGCTGATGGAGCGTGTAGTTCAGTTGGTTCGGGATGGAGTGACGGGTATGGATCTCCTGGAAGTTTTCCTTAGGCGTCGTATCTAGCCTCTTCAATTCCGGAGCCATTGCATGTGGCTGTACTGTGGGACTGAGGATGTGACTCGGTCAATCCAGAAACAGTCGACGATGCCACTCTGGAAAGGTGGATGGCCGCTGTTACTGGGAACAAGGATAACCCTCACGGAGCAAGAAGGATTCCTCCACTCGACTGCCACAGTGATCCAAACAAGGTATGTCTGCTCCACTTCCCATTGTATTCTTGTCATATTTATTTCTATTTTCCCTGCCGATCGGTCGACTGATCTTTGTCTGGATGTCTATCAGGCCCTCACTGAGCTGTACTCGATGCCCAATGGAGCACAAGCTCCGACTGAGGAGGGAGAAGCGAGCGGGGGCGAGAGCCAGGAGGAGGAGTGGGACTCGGACGCCGCTGAGGATGATGATGATGACGATGACACTGATGACGATAATGATGATGTTGATGAGGACGAGGAAGAGGAGGAGGAGGAGGTTACACCACCGCGCTCGGAAAGGCGGTCGAAGCTTGTACATGACCCTGCGACTGAACGTGGCAAGGGGGTTGCGACCGTCACTCAGTCGACCAAGCGCCCTCGGACCACCTCTCCGGCGCCGACTGAAAAGGCGTCGAAGCAGCCCAGGGCGGCCCCGTCAAAGTCGACCAAGCACCTGCCGAAGATGAAGGTGTCCATCCCCACCATATCAGGGTAATCATGTTGCTTAAGTCTTCTTGTTTTGCGTGAACTTTATCTCTGGTTGGCGCTGGAGTTAGTCGACTGACTCTTTGGAGTTGCAGTGCTGCTACTTCTGAGACCTCAGCCCGGGCTGACGATCATGAGATGGAGGACGCAGCAACCTCAAAACCTGGTATTATACTCTTAACCCCGTTTCTAGTCGACTGACTCATGATCTCTAATTCTGATTCTTTTCTGTAGCTCCATCCAATGTTGTTATCACTCTCCCTGATGATGATGAAGATGAGGAACCGCTGAAGCACAGAATGAGGAGGAAAGCGTCTGCCAGCAGGGTGCCCCAGGATGTGACGGTGCCTGAGACTCTGGTCGCGGAGGAGGAGAACACCACTCGACACACTGTGTCCTTCGCAGATCCGCTGACGAGTGCTTCGCAACCCTCCCTCTTCACGACGCACCACGTCCCAGAGGACCAAGCTGGCGCCGCGAAGGAGGCGATACGCCAGGCAGGTATCATGATGGAGCAGTTGAAGACCATCCGGGATGCGAGCCAGGCAGCTTACGACGCCAGTTCCGCCTGGGTGTGTCGATTTAAACTCCGTGTTAGCGGGGGCACGCTGAGTGCACCCGCTGGATGTAGTGCCCAAGGCTAAGGTCGACTACTGGCAGTCGGCCTTAGGCTTTATAATTTCAGTCTCTCCATCATTCGACTACGGCGAATGGATTTCGCAAACCGGTGGGGGCACGCTGAGTGCACCCACTGGGTGTAGTCCCCGAGACTGTGGTTGACTGCTGGCAGTCAGTTACAGTCTTAAAGAATACATCTTGTTTTTTTTTGAGGTCGACTGGTCGACTCTGTCTTCAATAGGATTAGTGGGGGCACGCTGAGTGCACCCACTGGGTGTAGTCCCCAAGGCTAAGGTCGACTGCTGGCAGTCGGCCTTAGGCTTTATAATTTCAGTCTTTCCGTCATTCGACTGGTCGACTGGTCGACTCTGTCTTTAATAGGATTAGTGGGGGCACGCTGAGTGCACCCACTGGGTGTAGTCCCCGAGACTACGGTCGAATGCTTGGATTCGGCTATGGTCTTAGAAATGCGTGATTTTTCCTTTTCCACTCGGAAGTGAATTATCTTTGACATTTAGTCGATTGGTTCTTCGCAGAACTCCTGTGACCTTGCGGCTCGCTACACTAAACTGGAAAACAAGCACATTCAGCTCGAGCTGAATTTGAAGCTGGTTCAGGAGAATCCGACGAAGGCAAAGGAGGAGACCGAAGGTATGTTTGGTGAGACCTCGACAACTGCTTTTTCCCTTCATTTGTTTCAAAATCTGATCTTGCTGTAACTTGCAGGTAAGGTGAGGGAGGCCCAAAGGAAAAAAGACCTTGAACTAGCTGAGAGGATCAAGCTTGCCGACGAGAAGTTAGCTTCAGTTACCAAGCTTGAACAAGAAAATACCAATCTAAAAGCTGCTCTTGAGAAGAAAAATGATCTGGAGGCCTTCCTAAGTGGTCTTGCCAGGAAGCTGTCTCTTATGCTTGAAGGTAAACCTTCAACAATCACTTTCAACTGTGGTTTTTTCATTCGACCATTGCTTTGACTCGGTGATCGTCCTTGCAGAATTTTGTCAAAACTTTGAAGAAGAGACTAGCCGGCTGGAACCAAACCTTGACCCCGTCAATTCTCCGGTGAACGACGAAGTTGCCATGAATGTTTTCCGACTGAAGTCCCGTGTTGCAGCTGTCGTGGACTATCTTGCAAGGCTGAAGGTCGCCACATCTCGCATCGACTCAACGCTCTGGCCCGGGGAGACACTCCAGAACGACCTCGAGTCGCTGATGGCTCATTTGAGCGTTGTCCCTGGTCGAGTGCAGGAGTGGAAAAAGTCCTCGGCTCGATGTGGTGCAGATGTTGCTCTGTGTCTGGCCCGAGTCCACTGCAAAGATGCGCGAGAAGACAAGCTGGCTGCTCTCCGAGTGGCCAACACCAAGAAACACGACTTCAGGTCCTTTATGGAAACTTTCCTTGCTGCTGCCACTCGGATCGCAGATGGAATTGATCTTGATGAGTTTGTTGCACCTTCCAGCCCTCCACAGGAGGGGTAAAAAACTTCTTCTAAGCTCGACGCTTTAAATTTACCTCGGTATGCCGAGTGGAGTTGTAACCGATAAACCTTAACAGGCTTAGCGCCTGAGCACTTTCGGTTCCTTTAGGTATCGATCTGAACTTGAATTTGGTGTTTGAATATGATTGCTTTTGGCTCGAAATGTCTTTTGCAGGTTCAAAGCAAGACGCTCACTGCAGTCGACTTATTACTTAATCCACTTAGGCGAGCGCTGGGCTGCAGCTAAGCCTCCCGAGTGAGAGGTTTTCTCTTCACTCGGTAGGATTTTTATATCTTAGGCGAGCACTGGGCTGCAGCTAAGCCCCCGAGTGAGAGGTTTGCTCTTCACTCGGCAGGATTTTTTATATCTTAGGCGAGCACTGGGCTGCAGCTAAGCCCCCGAGTGAGAGGTTTGCTCTTCACTCGGTAGGATTTTGGTAACTTAGGCGAGTCCTTGGATTGCAGCTAAGCCCCCGAGTGAGAGGTTTGCTCTTCACTCCATAGGATTTTGGTAACTTAGGCGAGCACTGGGCTGCAGCTAAGCCTCCGAGTGGAAGTCTGGCTTACCACTCGGTAGGATTTTTATAACTTAGGCGAGTCCTTGGACTGCAGCTAAGCCTCCGAGTGGAAGTCTGGCTTACCACTCGGTAGGATTTTTATAACTTAGGCGAGTCCTTGGACTGCAGCTAAGCCTCCGAGTGGAAGTCTGGCTTACTACTCGGTAGGATTTTTATAACTTAGGCGAGCACTGGGCTGCAGCTAAGCCCCCGAGTGAGAGGTTCGCTCTCCACTCGGTAGGATTTTTATAACTTAGGCGAGCACTGGGCTGCAGCTAAGCCCCCGAGTGAGAGGTTTGCTCTTCACTCGGTAGGATTTTTTATATCTTAGGCGAGTACTTGGACTGCAGCTAAGCCTCCGAGTGAGAGGTTTGCTCTTCACTCGGTAGGATTTTTTATATCTTAGGCGAGTACTTGGACTGCAGCTAAGCCTCCGAGTGGAAGTCTGGCTTACCACTCGGTAGGATTTTTATAACTTAGGCAAGCACTGGGCTGCAGCTAAGCCCCCGAGTGAGAGGTTCGCTCTCCACTCGGTAGGATTTTTATAACTTAGGCGAAACAGATTCGCAGCTAAGCCTCCGAGTGGGAGTCTGGCTCACCACTCGGTAAGGATTTTACAAACTTAGGCGAAACAGATTCGTGGCTAAGTCACCCACTGAGGGAAAATTTTATTGGACAAAAATAAAAAGTGACAAAAATTATGGAGGAACTATGACACTATTATTTTGAAATCTATGAACTACAGGAGTACTTTATTGCAACTCATCCGAGTGATAAACTTAAGTGTAAAATGGGCGGAGTAGTTCCGCGTTCCAAGCTCGGGGCTCGTCGATATTATGTTCGACGTTGTAAAGACGGTATGCCCCGTTGTGGAGAACTTTGGTGACGATGAAGGGTCCTTCCCAAGAAGGAGCAAGCTTGTGTGGTTTCTTCTGATCCACTCGGAGAACTAAATCTCCTTCCTGGAAGGCTCGACCTCTCACATTTCTGGCGTGGAAAAGACGCAAATCTTGTTGGTAGATGGTCGATCGGATCAGAGCCATCTCCCTTTCTTCCTCTAAAAGGTCGACTGTGTCCTGCCGCGCTTGTTCAGCTTCTGCTTCATTGTAGATCTCAACTCGAGGAGCGTTGTGGAGAAGATCACTTGGCAAGACTGCTTCAGCTCCGTAGACCAAGAAGAATGGAGTTCTTTCGGTCGACGGATTAGGTGTGGTCCGCAGTCCCCAAAGCACCGAGGGAAGTTCGTCGACCCAAGCTCCAGCTGCATGCTTGAGATCACGCATCAGTCGGGGTTTCAATCCCTTGAGAATCAGACCATTGGCTCGCTCTGCTTGTCCATTCGACTGCGGATGGGCGACTGAAGCGTAGTCGACTCGTGTGCCTTGAGAGTTGCAGAAATCCCGGAATTCTTCCGAGTCAAAGTTCGACCCATTATCAGTAATGATGCTGTGCGAGACTCCATATCTGAATATCAGTTCCCTGATGAAGCTAACAGCAGCACCGGCGTCAAGGTTCTTGATTGGTTTAGCCTCAATCCACTTGGTGAACTTGTCGACTGCCACCAGTACATGCGTGAAGCCACCTCGCCCTGTTCTCAAAGGACCGACCATGTCCAACCCCCATACTGCGAAAGGCCAGACGAGTGGAATGGTCTTCAGAGCTGATGCAGGCTTGTGCGACATATTAGAGTAGAACTGACATCCCTCGCACTTATCCACTATCTCCTTTGCCATCTCATTTGCCTTTGGCCAGTAAAATCCGGCTCGGTATGCTTTGGCCACGATGGTCCGAGAGGACGCATGATGACCACAGGTTCCCGAGTGGATATCATTGAGGATGATTCGACCTTCTTCTGGTGTTATGCACTTCTGACCAACTCCAGTCGCGCTTTCTCTATATAGCTGTCCTTTGATTACGGTAAAGGCTTTAGATCGACGAACGATCTATCGAGCCTCTTCCTCATCCTCCGGGAGCTCTTTTCTCAGGATATACGCGATATACGGAACTGTCCAGTCGGGAATGACCACCAAGACCTCCATGACCAAGTCGACTACTGCTGGGACTTCAACCTCAGTCGGATCTGTGGCACTCTTGGGCTGTGGAGCTTCTTCGGTGAAAGGGTCTTCTTTGACTGACGGAGTGTGTATATGCTCCAAGAACACACCACTCGGAATGGCCTCTCTCTTGGAACCTATCTTTGCTAGATCATCAGCTGCTTGATTTTTCAGTCGGGGTATATGATGGAGCTCCAACCCCTCGAACTTCTTTTCCAGTTTCCTCACTGCACTGCAGTATCCAGTCATGGCTGGGCTTCTCACGTCCCACTCCTTCATCACTTGGTTGACCACTAAGTCTGAGTCGCCATAGACCATCAGGCGACGGACGCCGAGTGAAATGGCCATGCGCAATCCGTATAAGAGGGCCTCATACTCTGCCTCATTGTTGGAGGAATCAAAGTGAATCTGGAGCACATATCTGAGCTTATCTCCTCTGGGGGAAACCAGGACAACCCCAGCACCGGAACCATTCAACATCTTAGAGCCATCAAAAAACATGGTCCAATGCTCCGAGTGAACTTCAGTCGGCTGCTGCTATTCAATCCACTCGGCGAGGAAATCTGCTATTGCCTGGGACTTAATGGCTTTCTTTGCCTTAAACTTGATATCAAGGGGAAGAAGTTCAATCGCCCATTTAGCCACTCGACCAGTTGCATCTCTGTTGTGCAAAATCTCTGATAGTGGAGCGTCGCTGACGACTGTGATGGAATGATCAGAGAAATAATGAGCAACCTTCTTTGTGGTCATGTATATTCCATACACAAGCTTCTGATAATGAGGATATCTTTGCTTGGATGGAGTCAAGACTTCAGACAAATAATACACTGGGCGCTGAACTTTGAAAGCTTTTCCTTCTTCTTCCCGCTCGACCGTAAGCACAGTACTGACGACTTGTCCTGTGGCTACGATATAAAGCAACAGAGGCTCTTTGCTGATTGGAGCAGCAAGCACCGGCTGGGTGGAGAGCAGAGCTTTTAGCTCGGCAAACGCTGCATCAGCTTCTGGAGTCCACTCGAACTTGTCTGCCTTCTTCATCAGTCGGTAAAGAGGCAATGCCTTTTCACCGAGTCGTGAGATGAATCGACTTAATGCGGCCAAGCATCCAGTAAGCTTCTGGATGCACTCGCACAGGGCGTTTCATTCGGAGAATAGTGCCGATCTTCTCTGGATTAGCGTCGATCCCTCACTCGGAAACGAGAAAACCGAGTAACTTGCCACCAGGAACTCCGAATGTGCACTTTGATGGATTGAGCTTGATATCATACCTTCTGAGGTTGGCAAATGTTTCGGCAAGGTCAGCGAGCAGGTCGGAACCTTTTCGTGACTTGACGACGATATCATCCATATACGCTTCCACATTCCGACTGATTTGAGTGAGTAGACACTTCTGAATCATTCGCATAAATGTGGCTCCGGCATTCTTGAGGCCGAATGGCATGGTGATATAGCAGAAGCACCCGAATGGAGTGATGAAAGCTGTTTTTACCTCGTCGGGTCCGTACAGACGGATCTGGTGGTACCCGGAGTAGGCGTCTAGAAAAGACAATCTCTCGCATCCCGCGGTCGAGTCAACAATTTGATCTATGCGAGGGAGAGGAAAATGATCTTTCGGGCAGGCCCGGTTGATGTGCTTGAAATCAATGCACATTCGGAGTGATTTGTCTTTCTTAGGAACCATGACGACATTAGCGAGCCACTCGGAGTGGTATATCTCTCGGATAAATCCTGCCGCCAACAGTCGAGCCACTTCCTCACCAATGGCTTTTCTCTTCTGGACGACGGACCGCCGAAGATGCTCTTTGACTGGTTTTGCAGATGAGTCGACTCTTAGGCGATGCTCAGCCAGTCCCCTGGGAACACCTGGCATGTCAGCGGGCTTCCATGCAAAAATGTCCCAGTTCTCACGGAGGAACTGGATGAGCGCTTCTTCCTATTTCGGGTCGAGTGTTGTGGAGATGTGGGTCGGAGCTGCATCGGGGTCGGTCGGGTGAATGTGAACAGGCTTCGTCTCACCGGACGACTGGAATGCAGATTCTGTGGCGGGTTTCTTGGATCGCAGCAAGTCACTCGGATCTCCGTTTTGCTTGTATTCTTCGAACTCGACCGCTGTCACTTGGGAATCAGCAATCTTTGAGCCCTTCTGAAAGCACTCTTCTGCCTTTTTCCGATCGCCGGTGACAGTGATCACTCCTTTGGGGCCGGGCATCTTCAATTTGAGGTACACGTAACATGGTCGAGCCATGAACCGTGCATAAGCTGGTCTCCCCAAAATGGCATGATATGCACTCTGAAAATCCACGACCTCAAACATTAACTTCTCTTTGCGAAAATGTTTCGAATCACCAAACACCACGTCCAGAGCTATTTGGCCGAGTGACTCGGCTTTCTTCCCTGGTATAACTCCATGAAAGCTCATGTTACTGGTGCTCAGTCGGGACATCGGAATGCCCATTCCTTTCAGTGTGTCTGCATACAACAAATTCAGCCCGCTACCACCGTCCATCAGCACCTTTGTCAGTCGAGTGCCTTCGACAACTGGATCGACCACCAAAGCTTGCCTCCCAGGGGTGGCAATATGAGTCGGGTGATCAGATTGGTCGAATGTGATGGGTGTTTGGGACCATTTCAAATAATTTGCTTTTGCTGGGGCAACCATGTTCACCTCTCGGTTAATGACTTTCAATCGACTCTTGCTTTCCACATCTGCAAAGATCATCAGAGTGGAGTTGATATGCGGATATCCTTCCTCACTGTCCTCCTTGCCTTCAGCCTTGTCCGACTCCTTTTCCTTGTCCTTAGACTGTTTTCCTTGAAACTGCTGGATCAGGAGTCGACATTGGCGAGTGGTATGCTTTGGGTAAATGATATTCCCCTCTTCGTCTTTCTTCGTGTGGATGTGACACGGCATATCCATCACGTCGTTCCCTTCTTTATCCTTTACCTTCTTAGGGTTCCAGGATCCTTTTGGTTTCCCTTTAAACTTTCCCTGAGTCACGGCCAGAGCCTCTCCAGGAGCTGCTGGTTCAGCCTTCCGCTTCTATTTCCGACTGGTGTTTCCCTTCTCCGACTGATTCGGCTTGTGCTTGCCGCTTCGGAGTCGGTCTTCTTCTTCACCGTTGGCGTACTTGGTAGCAATTTCCATCATCCGACTCAAGGTCATGTCACCGGTTCGACCAAATTTCAAACTCAATTCTCTGTTCTTGACACCATCCTTGAAGGCGCAGACTGCCTGATGATCAGACACATTCTCCACAGTATGGTGCAAAGTGATCCACCTCTGAATATACTCCCTGAGAGTCTCATTGGTCTTCTGCATGCAGACTTGCAGCTCCGTCAATCCAGCCGGTCACTTGCAAGTTCCTTCAAACGTTCTGACGAACACTCGGGACAGATCTTCCCAAGTGTAAATGCTGCTAGGAGGTAACTGAGTCAACCATGCTCTGGCAGAACCTTCCAACATGAGGGGCAGATGTTTCATGGCCACCTCATCATTCCCACCACCAATCTGAACCGCCACTCGGTAGTCCTCAAGCCAAGTTTCAGGCTTAGACTCACCAGTGAACTTGCTGACTCCTGTTGCCAACCTGAAATTGGGAGGAATCACTGCGGCTCTGATAGCTCTGCTGAAACATTCCGGACCAGAAACATGCACTCGACTGCTCGTGGGCGCATCTCTGTCGAGTCCACCTCGATGGGCTCTGTTCCGGTCGACCAAGCCTTGCACGATAATGGATCGCGCGTCGAAGCCTGGTTCTCTGGGGTCGACTGGAACTCTTCGCCCTGCACTGAACTGACGTCTGTCATCTTGCTGCCGAGGAGCGTAAGACCCACCCCTCGGAGGGGAATCGGGCACTCGACGCCTATCATCTCGGTCGTATCGGTCTCCATATTGGTCTCACCGATTCTCACGCCCTTCACGCCGCGAAGGCGATCTGGGGCTGTGAGCCGACTGAACCGTATTCGCAGCGATGGATCGACTGTGAATTCTGTTGCGCGACTGCGACACGGCCGAATTCTGATCACCTGCTGCCCGGAGCAGATCCCTGATCTGCATCAAGCCTCTGCCAGCTTCCGACTGAGAGGGCTGGATGGACTCTGCAATACGGGTCGCAGCTGCTAAATTCTGGATTGGGGTTCGATATACCTGAGTCGGCGGGAAGAGTTGACGTCGACTGGAGTCGGGAACTCGTTGCCGCACGCGCTCGTCGAGTGCTCGCTGAAGATTCTCCAGGTGAGTGCGTTCGGCCAAGTTGGCCAAACGTGCCTCCTCCAAGGCGCGAGCCTCGGGGGTTTCTCCTACGATGGGAGTACGCAGGGCATCCACGTTCCTGCGGCGAAGTTCCTCTCTTTGCAGAGAGTCGAGTGGCTCGGGCTGGTACTCTTCATGGTCTCGTGCGGGGTCGCCTCCGTCGCCTGCCCCACCATCACGGGCGAAGCCAGGGGGACTGCGGGGCCCGTCGACCATCAGGATTTCCGCCGCTGGATCACTGCTATCGCACTCGGACGCAGTCTCTACGGAGCCAGTCGACAGATCGAACAGGCCGTAAAGGGATTCGTCGAGCTCGATTGCCGCAACTTGGGTGGTGGCCGTCTGGCGAGCCACCGCGTGCCTCACCCACCGCTGAAGCCTCGACCGGCCCGAGCGCTTGCGCTGGCGGGAGACCGGGAGGGTGGCCGATGGGGGAGTCAACTGATACGGGGTCGACGGTTGCCGCAGCAGAACACCGCGGACACATGCACGAAAATGCGTCGCACCGCGGACGGGGAGCGCATCGACGTCGAGTGGAGCCTCCTGGAGCCAGGCGGAGTCGTCGGCGACGAAGGTGAGAGCACCGAGACGGATCTCTCGGCCCTCGACGAAAACTCCAGCAGCCACCATGATGAAAGTACTCGGAAGAATCGCAACTTCTCCACAAAATCGCTAAAACACCTGCCCCACGGTGGGCGCCAACTGTCGTGGATCTAAGTCTGACAGTAGAATGGGGGGTAGGTATGGAGAGGCAAGGTCCTAGCTATGGAGAGGTTGTAAACACAAGAGATGTACGAGTTCAGGCCCTTCTCGGAGGAAGTAAAAGCCCGACGTCTCGGAGCCCAGAGGCGGTCGAGTGGATTATGTGTATATGAATTATAGAGTCCCGAACCCTTCTACCTGCGGAGGGGGTGGCTTATATAGAGTGCGCCAGGACCCCAGCCAGCCCACGTAGGAGAGGGTTTAAGGTGCGTTAAGTCCGGGGCGTTACTGGTAACGCCCCACATAAAGTGTCTTTACTATCATAAAGTCTACTTAATTACAGACCGTTGCAGTGCAGAGTGCCTCTTGACCTTCTGGTGGTCGAGTGAGTCTTCGTGGTCGAGTCCTTCAAGTCAGTCGAGTGAGTCCCTCGTAGGTCGACTGGAAGGTGATCTCTTCTAAGGATGTCCCTGGGCAGGGTACCCTACCCTAGGTACATGACTCCATCAGCGCGCTCTCTGTACCCACGCTACTGCTAAAGCAAAACAAAATAGACCCGGTCGCCCCCCTGCACGCTCATCTCTCAATCGCCCCCCTCCGCTCGACGCCGGCAGCTGCGGTTAGGGTTTCTCCTTCGCCACCGCCACCGCAGGTAATGCTCCTCCCCCCTCTTGCCGCCCCTCCACTGCTCCTCCTCCTCTCGCCGCCCACTCTGTCGCTGCCCGCGAGCTCTGGCTGGGCGCCTTTGGCCAACCGCCCTCGATCCCCTTGCCGACCGCTGTCGCCGCCCCCTCTCGTAGGAAAGTCATCGGCCTTCCCCTCGTCAGCACCCCCGACCGAGGTCACCATGCCATCCCCCCTCCTCAACAGCACCCCCCGAGGGCTGCCCTACCTAGATGCAGCGAGGGCTTACCAATTTCATATGGATAACTAGATGCTTTTATTTTTCTGTAATAAATTATTTTTTGCAAAATGTAGGTGCCAATTTAGTTGAAATGCTTTGGTAGGTGGTACCGTGATCTGCTAGATATTGGTTCTGATACTAGTACTTAGTTAATCCCAATTAAATTTGCCACTTGTTTTTTAATCAGTTATCTTAGGCAATAGGGGCCAAATTAGATGAAATGTGTCTTGGTAGGTGGTACCTTGATTTGGTAGATAACTTATTACAGATCTTAGGATTATACCTTTGGTAGGGGCCAAATAGTTTTTTCGGCAATAGGTGCCACTGAAATGCTTTCGTATGTGATACCTTGTCATCTTGTGTGTTACTAGATCTTAGGATTATAATTGTCCATCAAATTGCTTCTCGCGGAAGAATCTCTTCATCAAATTGAAAGGTTGTTGTTTACTTTTTGGGATCGGGTTCCACTATGAAAATATAACTGAAGAAGAACCAAAAATATCATATGCTACTATTTTTCTTTCCTGTGAAGTAGATCGTTAATCCTTTGCTCATATTGCTTTATGAAAATGGCGCCACCACCACCACCGCCATGTCGACTGTGCAAGTCAAGGTGCGCCAGCAGCCTTGCAACTGGCAAGTTGTTCGGCATCTACTTCCAGCCGAGTTTTCGTCATGCGGCGGTAAGAAATTATATGAAATGTAACAAATATTTTATTTTTAGTGTTGGCATTACTACATTGTGTCATTTTGCTTATTTTACACAGATCATCCCATGCAATATGAGGTTGAAATTCAACAAGCTGACAGGAGACACTGTGACATTTGAGGCTCCTGGGGACCGCACACTATGAAGGTCGAGAAAGGACGCAATATGTCGCGCATTGGAGGAGATGGATGGGCCCGTTTCCTCGCCCGCATGCGTCTTACTGGTGGTGAGTTGATCAGCTTCTTCTTCAGAGCAGAAAGACCCAAGCTGGCTGTCATTTATATCAACCTGGTGGAAGATGATGAAGATGACGAAGATGATGAAGATGATGAAGATAATGAGGACCCACTCGATGAAGATGATGAGGACCCACTTCATGAAGCCATTGTAGCTCAAAGAATAAGACTGAGCGAGGAGGAGGTGTGCAACCTATGGGACATAATTCCGCCACGTGCTGACTTTGTCGGGGTGCCATTCGTGACCCGCCTGACAAGTACCATGGTCGATCGACATGATATGGTATGTTATACTTACAAATGCAAATTATCCGATGATATGCTTAGTGTAGAGTCCAATGATATGTTGTGTGGAATCTAGTCGATGACATGCTTTAGTGCTTTAGTGTAGAGTTCGATCACATGCTTATTAGAGTGTAGAATCTAAGAAACTATTAATAGTGTAGATAATCCATTTATACCTATTTGCAAGAGTATGTGCGAGGCTATTTATTAATTGATATGTTTTACTTATTCAGAAATTTGGCAAAGAGCCAATCTGTGAGTTATGGTATCGAGCCTGGTGAAGAAGGCTCAGCTGGACTAAACCTTACCGCAAGGGGCTCCGTCACAACCTGTACTTACCGCGTGGACACGGACGGTCACAAAAACTTAAACTCAGTTGGGTGGAAGAGATTCCTCGATGGCAAAAATCTTTGTGCTGGACATGCCATCCTAATTACTATCAGGAACACCCACCGCCCAGGCTTGAGGATGATGATCGTCTTTGATATCATCTAGAACTATATATGTGTGTGTGGCTATATCATCTAGAACTACATATGATGATCGTCGTCGATATCATCTAGAACTACATATGATGATCGTCGTCGATATCATCTAGAACTACATATGATGATCGTCGTCGATATGACCTTATACTGCTTGAGGATGCATGTTGATTATACATGAAATTGTTATCTAGTACTCCCTTCGTTTCAAATCACTCGTCGTGGTTTGAACTAAAACCACGACGAGTAATTTGAAACGGAGGGAGTACTACCTAGTACTTATAATGGTTTATGAATTTGATCTAAAAATTGCAGTTTATTGAAACAGGAAGGGGTAGGAAGCGGGGGAAATGATGAAAGATATAGCAGTAGCGAGGGACTAGGAAATTGCTACAGCTAACTAATAGTAGCACGTTCCAGAAAAGCGATGCTGATATTGTCAACAGTAGTAGCGCGGGTGCGGACCGCGCTACTACTAACAGTTAGCTATAGCGCCTTATTAGTAGCGCGGACACCCGCGCTGCTGCTAGCCTCAAAATCCGCGCTACTACTAGGGGTTTTCCTAGTAGTGAGCTCTTCACATTTTGTAGTAATACATGTAGAAAGCATTAATTTGCAGTATGTCCTAGGACAACAAGGGTCTCTCTTTGATAATCTTATTAGGGCCCGTCTATTTGGCGAATATGCGTTGGGATAAAGTGCGAGCATTGCCAAGTCGAAATAACAAAAAATTGGTATGCATTTGTGAGGGTTTGCCATGTATGGAAAGAAAAACCGTCATATTTAAAAAGAACAAAAATGCAAGTGACCCAGTGTATTTTTTGTTTCGAAAAACACCATGGTTTGATCACAACCTAACGGTTTTATCGTCGTTTGTTGGGAGCTCCCTCCCAGCGAACGTTCGCCCATTAGTATTTCTGTAATCTTGTTACTCAACAAAAGCCGTTCGGAGTTGTTCGGAAATGTATGACCATGGATGAGGCGAGGTGACGTTGCCATGACATGACATATTTAGTGGCATACTTCACCTAGGGTCTGTTTGGTTCCAATAAGTCACCTGACTTATAAGTCAGGTGACTTAAAACCAGTGACTTATAAGTCACGCCTGTTTGGTTACCATCTGACTTATAAGTCACCTGATCATATCTTTTCAAACCAATCCACATCATGCAGGTGGTGGGACCCACACAAAAGAGGATGACTTATAAATTTTAAGTTGGGGTGGAGCAACTTATGACTTATAAATTGGGGTGACTTATAAGTTGGGTTTGTTTGGCAAAATAAGTCATTTTTTTCATTTTTCGACTTATAAGTCGGTGACTTATTTAAAACCAAACAGACCCTTAGCCAGAGAGCTCCATGAGCTGCATAATAACTACGCAGCGAGTTGGTTGTTTTAGACAGCCTCGGTCTGACTACCGCTTTTAGAAAAGGATTCGGTCTGAACTCTGAACAATGCTCGCCATGAAAGCGAGCAACGACTGAACAAAACGGAAGTGGAGACGCCGCCGGTATCTTTCGAGGGAAAAATGGCTCAGCATCTGGTTTTGCTTGTGCCGTCGAATGGATCATGTGTCTTCCACCCAGATCATCGTGTCTGAAAGAGATTAGATTGCTACTCCAGGACGTATCTGACAATTCCACCCTGCTGATCCAGGATACGGAGGCAGCTGAAACACGTGCCGTGAGCATACTACTCTGCTACGAACCGGCGAAAAGAGCAGAGTATCTCTCTCTCTCTCCGTTTTCTGAAACTACATCTGACGGAGAATCTGAAAACGGCGGCTAGCCCGAGCACGTGCCCGTCGTGCATGCCAGGCAGAAGGGCCTCGTCGCCGAGACCATATCCGATCTGCTCCGCCCGTGGAAAGCTAGCTAGCTAGGCCACGCCGTGGTGTCCGGTTCCACCAAGCGAATAGCACGGCACGCTGTCGTTCCGCGCGCATCTCGGCGAGGCGAACGTATGTATCGTCGATCGGGCCTCCACGCAGCTGGTCTGCTGGAGGAGCAGGTGTTCTTTCCAGATTGTTTTGTAATAAAGCATTTGGTTGAGGTGTTCTTTTCAGACTTTTGGTTGGGTTCGGCCAAGAACTGGATTAGACAGCTGCAGTCTATCTAATCTAAAACTAAACATTTGGTTGAACAAACATGCTTGCCCTCGACCCGACCGCGTGGTCGGTCTCTCCGGTTTGAGTGGTCGTGTCAAGGGGCTATTTGGTTATGGGTGAATTTTCACCATCTTTCTTGATTGTATAACGGCACCTCCAACGCCGACTCGTAAACCTCCCGCATACGTTTGGACGGCGCTCTTCAGACCGCACAAGCCGTCTGTCAGGGATATACTCCGCGGTATGACCCGGCCGGACTTGGCGATTTACTTGAGACCCGGTTTACACTCGGCGATTCACTGGCGACCCGCCCTGACCAGACGGTTTACAAGCAACCTACCTGAACATTATGATTCACTGGTAACCCGGCGGGCGGGACAGAGGATGACAAGGCCCAAGACCCAGAAGGCCGGTTTATGCTAATGGCAGACCGATTTATAAGGAAAGCACAAAGAATATTTTCCTACAAAGGAAGCAAGACCAGGACTCAACTTGTAATAGAGTAATTCTAATCCTACTAGAACTAGTCATGTAAACCCCCCCTTCAACATATATAAGGAGGGACAGGGCTCCCCAAAGAGGGATAAGCAACAAGAAACAATCGGCTAGACACAACTAGAGGAGAGCCGGTTTACGGCGACTCCCTCATGAGGATAATAAAACCTAGCCACAAACAGCATGTAGGGCTATTACCGGATGATGTTTCCCAGGGCCCGAAGCTGTCTAAATCCTTTGTCTTGCGTGTTGCGTCTATCGATTCCACCCAACCTTTCTCAAGCTATCACATACTCCCTCCGTTGGGAATTACTTGTCGCGAAAATGGATGTATCTAGACGTATTTTAGTTCTAGATACATCCATTTCTGAGACAAGTAATTCGGAACGGAGGGAGTAGATGCATTGGCCTCGTGACTAAGTCCTCACATTAAGGACATCTGACGTGTTAATTCCACGACACCGTCTAACCCGCGGTGCGGTCTGGACGCATTTTCTCTCGCAAACCGGAATTATGATGTTTAGGGAAAAAAATGCGAGTGATGTAGATTGTTTTTTTAATGCCATCGTTTGATCACCCTCCAACGGTTTTAAGGTCGTTCGCTGGGACCTCCCTCCCAACGAACATTGGCTCATTAGTGTTTTCGTAATCATGTTACCCACAAAAGACGTTCGAAGTTATTCAGAAACGTATGACCATGGACGAAGCGAGGTGACATTGATTGTGTTGGGGCGTGGCATATTGAGTGGCGTACTTAACATAGCCAGAGAGCTCCACAAGTTGTAAGGGTTCCTCTGCCTCCCGCCGGTGGTCCGCCTCGTCTCCGATGGCTTAGGGCCATGGCAGCGCGATGGATCGCGACTTTTGTCGGTGGGAGGACTCTGTTTTTAGATATTTTTTTGAATTTTGTTAGGGTTTGCGTCCTGCTCATGAAGACGAGACGGCGGCGGCTCCCTGAAGATGGAATAAGGTTCTCCCATCCTAGCCTCCGTTTTGGTGGTGTGTCTAGCATTGCCGGTGGTTGTGTGGAGATGTGTCTCTAGCGGATCGAGTGAATTGCAAAAAACCATCACATTTGGGGCTTCATCTGCGGAAAACCACCAGGTCGCTAATCATTTGCAAAAAACACCACACATTCAGTAAACATTTTGCAGTTTGCACTGAACAAGTGATTTAGCCCATTTAATCACTTTCTGGCATATGGGGTCGGACTGTAAGGAGCTGACTTGGCAAAACAATCACACACAGACCCCTAATAGATTTAAAAAAAAGCAATCATCCCCCTGGTGCCGCCGGAGGAGGACCCGGAGCCGATGGAGACGATGAGCAGGTCGTTGACGCCGGCGGCGAGGGGGGAACTCCTACTTGTTGTGCAGCACATGCGTGATGGCCGCCGCGGCGGGGTTGCCCATGGCTGCCACACCATTGGACGCAACGGCGATGGCCGTAAGGCCGTTCACGGAGCGGACCGCGGCCGCGGCCGAGCCACCGGCGCAGGTGGCCGCGCAGACGTCTCGGAGGCGGAAGTCAAAAGCTGTCGCTCTCGACGGCGTCGGTGCGGGAGAAGAGGAACGGCGCGCCCGTGGCCAGGTCCTAGCACGGCACCAGCAGCGGCGCCACCGTGTTCCTCAGCGTCGCGTCGCCGAACACCCGGCGGAGCGACGACGAGGACGAGGACGCCGACAACGACGACTTGTCCGACGACCTCTCCCCGCGCTGGAACAGCGCGACCCACCTCCCGTGCCATCCACCTCCACCTCCGCCCCACCCGCCCTTCCCGAGGCTCGCCGCCACGAACGCCAGCGCGTCCGCGGCCGTATACTTCGTGGGGGAGGGGACGCGTTGACCTCGTTCGCCTGCCCTCTGCCCGGCGGCAGAGGCATCCAAGCCGTGTCGTGAGGACGGCTGGACACATCACCAGGGCACACCATGCTGGGCAGGTCGGCCACCGCGACGCGCCTAGCCGGCCGGTGTGCCCCCCTGTCGTTGTGCGCGAGGAAGGAGATGCCCTTCGTGGGAAGGGGGGAGGGGCTTGATTGCTTTTTTTAAGATCCAGGGAGGTATACGTCAATTTGTTGCCAAATCAACTCCTTACATTGCGGCCCCACTTGTCAGAAAGTGGTTAAACGGGCTAAAGCACCTAATCAGTGCTTTTTGCAAAAAATTTACTGAATGCGCGGTGATTTTTGCAAATGATTAGCGACCTGGTGGTTTTCTGCAGATGAAGTCCCAAATGTGGTGGTTTTTTGCAATTCACTCCCGGGCGGATATGTTCTTGATGGATTTGCTCGGATCTGGTCATAGTTTGTCTACGTTTCTGTTTCTTCAGGTTGGATCCTTCCGATCTACACTACTCTTCATCGGCGGCGGTTGCTGTTCTGCTGCGCTGGTTCTATGGGGCCTTAGCATGACGAGTGCCTGATTGTCTACTACAACAAATTTCGCCCGGCTCCAGCGAGGGAGGGGCGATGACGGTGGCGCGCCTTCGACTCGCTTCAGTGCTTGTAGTCGTCGCTAGCTGGTCTACGGATCTAGATGTAATTTTTATTATTTCTGTTGTTCGTTGTATTGCCATGATTGAAGATGAATAAATTAGAAGTTTTCTTGAAAAAAAGCTTCACAAGCCGTATACGTAGTGCGAGTTGGTTGTTTTGGACAGCATCGGTGTGAATACCTCTTTTTTACAAGGATTCGGTCTGAACTCTGAATGATGCTCGCTGGCGAAAGCCTCCCCCCCCGACAGGCTCCCCCGACCTAGGGTTCCTCCCTCCCTACCCTCGCCGCCGCCGGCCGTCCTAGCCCCCGCCGGCCGCCCCGCCCCCTTCCCCTTCCTTCTCCCCCCTTCCCCCGGATTCGCTCCACGCCGCCTCCCCGGGAGGTGGCCGGGGCGGCGCGAGCCCTCCTTTCCCTTCGGCCCCCCTCGTCGCGCCTTCCTTCCCTGTCGCCGCTGACGGGCGCCCCTGGCGCGGGCCGGGTGGTGTTGGCGGCAGCGGGGCCTGCCTGTCTCCGCGCGCGCGACTCCCTGCCCGGGGCATGGAGGCGGTGGCGGTGCCCCTCAGCCTGATGTCGGCCCGGCCTCCCGGCGCGGTGGCCGGTGGCTCGCTCGGTGGTGGCGCGGCCCCTTGGCGGCGCGTCGGCGTGGTGGCGCTGGTTGACCGATGGCGCGCCCCCGGCCCAGATCGGGGCCCATGGGCCCCATCTGGGTCCTAGCGGGCCGGCCCCCGGCATGGCTTCGTCGTCGTCTGTGTGGTAAGGTGGTGGAGTAGCTCGGACGAAGGGTTGTGACGCCGACGGCATGCATGCTGCGGCATGGAGGCGGGAGTTGTCCGGGCCTCTGAGGGCCCGGCCGGGCCTGTGGAGCCACGGGCCCGGCAAGCTCCCGCTTGGGCGTCCGGTCGGCTACCGTCATGAACGGTGAAGTTGGGGCCCTCCAGTATGCTGACGGTGCTGCTGCCCTTGTCCCGGCTCCCCTTCTTCGTTGTGCAGGCCATCTTCGCGGTACCGTGGTGAGACAACATAGGATGCTGCGTGTCCGTGTGCACAGGGTGGTGGTGAGTTTGGTGGCGAGCTCCGGAGCGCCTGAGGTGGAGGATGGGATTGGGAGAAATCCCTGTTGGCTTGGCCGACACCGACGCGGTGGCGCCTGAGGGTGCCATCGGACCTTCCTGGAGGGCGTCGGGGCTACCCTTCCTCTTTCCTCGCCGTGTATCGGGGGAAACCCTTGGCAGCAGCGTCGTCATCGTCGCGTCCCTTCTTGGAGGTGTTGATTGGTACCGACGCTTCGGAGTCTCGGAGCTTGGGGGACGATCTTCGGTGGAAGCAGCGGTCGCGAGGCTCTGTCGTCTTTGTCGATCCGCCGTTATCGACATTTGTTTCTTTTCTTTTTTTTCTCTTTCTTTTCTTTTGGGCGTGGTTGTGCTGCTTCCGCCCCAGCACCTATCGTTGGTTGTACTGGATGTTTGCTTTATAATACAAAGCGGGGGAAAACCGTTTTTCGTCAATGATGCTGGCTATGAAAGCGAACTACAAGTGATATATTTGCACCAAAACTGAATAATGCACAAGTATTTCTTTCGAGGGAATAAATAGTGGCTCACCATCTGGTTTTGCTCCTGCAACGGATGTACTTATCATCTGCCTTCCACTGGAGACCAGTGATCATGTCTGAAAGAGAAGAGATAGATACTATTTCCTCCATTTTTAAATATAAGTATTTTTGGATATTTCACAAATGAATCCGCCTTGGCTTTGAAAGGCTCGCGGCGTGTGTACGTATTGCTTTGCCCAAAAGGAAACACTAGCTTTATCCTGAGCCTGAGACTGAGGTTGACTTTCTCTACCATGATATAGTCAGTAGTCGGCGGCCGGGAAAGTGAACCAGTACTGCCTTGCAAGTTCCTTTTCTGAAAGAGAGACTTGCCCTGCAAGCCAGTGTTGATCCAAGAGGAGCAACCTGGTCTGATTTGATCTGTCAGAGTAAATTGCATAAAACCACCACTTTGAAGGTTAAAAACATACTCCCTCTGTAAACTAATATAAAAGCGTTTAGATAACTAAAAGAGTGATCTAAACGCTCTTATATTACTTTAGGGAAGGAATACTAGTACATTTGGTTAAGCTGACTGACAAGTTTCTGTTTGGGCGGGGCTGCTAAAAAGAACTGCTCTAATCAGGTGCATGCATGCTTGGCCGTCGACCGCGTGGTCGGTCTCTCCACTTTGCGTGGTCGTGTCAACGGTAGGGAAGGTGAACCGGTACCGCCTTGCAAGCTCCTTTTCTGGAAAACATGCCATGCAGGCCAGTGTTGGTCCAAAAGGAGCAATCTGTCACAATGGCGCGAAAAATGAAACAACATTGGCGGCACTGCGGAGTTTTGTGTGGCCCGAGCCAGAGCCTGGACCCCTTGGCCAGCAGGTTTATTCCACAGTAGCATATGCGTCGCCGTCCAGAGATCCTCGTGTCGTGTGCCCAATGTTTTTTCGCGTGCGTGTCTGCTTCGGATCGGCGAAAGAGAGCATAGTATCTCTTTCCGTTTTCTGAAACTATGGAACGCTGGAAGAGAGCATAGTATCTGCTTCGGACCGGCGAAAGAGGCCGCCGCCCGCCGACGGACCGCCCTGTTGCTAATGAGACTTGCCGTGGCCATCGGGCCCGTGGGTTCCGTTGTGGGCGATAGATCGGAGAGATCCACCGCTCGTGACCCATTGGTTGGGGCAGTTGTCCCGGCCGGTCGCTCGCCTTGCAGCGCTCCGACTGCTTCCTAGGCTTGGAGAGGCGAGCCTCCAGATCGGGCTTCCAGGCGGTGAGCATGTCGACTTGCGCGGAGTGGTTGTCAATGCGACCCGCGAGCTGCCTTATCTCTGCGCGGGTGTCCTCGTTTGCCTTGGTCAGGTTCTCCGTCATCTTTTCGAGGTAGTTCTTGAGCGTCGGATCCATGGTGGCGAGAAGGCGCGCGCTGGCGGATGGTAGCTTGCTTGCGCGTCTCCGGCGCAGGGAAGAGGGGTGGGCTTGGCGGCTGGCGACTGATACCACGTGTGAGGTACTCTCTCAATATCACCAGATTATGCTGGTTCGATTACAGGAAAGAAGACACGAATCAGTCTGATCCAAACCAGGATGCCCTTGTCACTCATCTCACGCGCATATATCAGCCAGCAAGGGGCTCCCATGGGCCGAACATGTAGAATACCCACTGAGGCCGAGTAAACTTGTGGCACGGTCTTCTATCCCTCTTGGGCCGGTCTGGTGCAGCTTTGTCTTTCCTCTGCTCTTGTGTAAGGAGGGACGCTAACACCGGCATACATACAAACCGACTGGATGCGTCATCAGTCTCCAATCTGCGGGATGCGGCCACCCGGTGTTTCCGACTTTTGGTTGGACGATCCTAATCCATTCTTGTCAAGCAGTTACAGTTGGGCATGCACTTACTTAGGCGTGTGCTAATTAAAACTGAAAAACTTGACTTGCGAGCCGGTGTTGATCCAAGAGGAAGAGGAGCAACCTTCTCTGATGTCTGATCTTGATCTGATCTGTCAAAAGGGCAAGGAGAATAAACAACACGGGTGGCAGAGCAGGGTGTGCCCAAGGATTCTGCTCGTGTATAATCGCGTCACGATGAGCTACTCCTACGACAATCGGTTTCCATTGGTTTGGTTTGGTTGGGTTGGACTGGATTGATTGGATGATAAACGAACCAACTAACGTCCGGCGGTCAGGCTGCATTGGCCATTCCACGGTGCATGCGTCGCCATCCAGCGCTCCTCGACATGTTTTCCGTGTGTTGTGTCTGTCTGCTTCGGATCGGTGAAAGAGAGCAGAGTATCTCTTTCCGTTTCATGAAACTATATCTATCTGACGGAGATGCATACCATCACCTACCTACACTAATAAAACCCCGCAAAATCTAAAAACACCAGCTAGCTAGCTCG
The DNA here is from genome assembly GCF_018294505.1 of Triticum aestivum. NCBI lineage: Eukaryota > Viridiplantae > Streptophyta > Magnoliopsida > Poales > Poaceae > Triticum > Triticum aestivum. The sequence continues at coordinate 795,089,253 of NC_057798.1, read as the reverse complement.
AGCACGTGGTCGGTCTCTCCCAATTACTCCCTTCGTTCGGAATTACTTGTCTCGGCAATGGATGTATCTAAAACTAAAATACGTCTAGATACATCCATTTTCGCGACGAGTAATTCCGAACAGAGGGAGTACGTGGTAGTGTCAAGGGGCTATTTTCTTTTTAGAAGAAACAAGGAGGCTCCTCCCCGGTTCCATTACTCGAATGAGACCATACATAGTCGAACGCATATATCAGCTCAGCGAGAGGAGTAGTTTTTTTTTGCGAAAAAAAAGAGAGTAGTTGAGAAGGAAACGAAAGGAAATTACATCAGTTTGGATAAAAACTACAGCTACTGCACGCCCCCAAGGGGCTATTGTTATTCGTGATTTTTCGCCGTCGTTCTAGACTGGATAACTGAGCCCACCAAGGATGGATGTGTATGCGCGTGTAAGCAGCAGCATTGCTGCAGAGCCATATGAAAGATCAGGGTTGCCTTGCCTTGCAACACGTCGGTTCATTCAGTATTGACTGGTCGTTTTCCAATCCTTGCATACTCTAACTTTATTATCGTACCGTCTCTCCCCTTGCTGGAAGGCTATCATGAAAGTCAAGGACTCGTATATGGCTGGTAGAAAGGTCAATATCAATAGTGGAGATCTGAGCAAGGTATGGGACGACCCTTGGATAGAGAACACTGTCTTGAAAGATCGATTCCCTGATCTGTTTAGCATCTGCCAAGAACAAGAGAGTACTGTTATATCCTGGGTAAGGAATAATTATACCCTTGGATTCAGACGAAGATTGAACGGTGTGTTGGGTGATCAGTGGGCTTGGGTGGTTGCGGAAGCTAAAAAATTGTCGTTGAACAATTCTTCAGATACAATTTCCTGGGCCTTTAGTAGTAAGGGGAAGTATACGACTAAATCTATGTATGAGTGGTTGGAAAGAAACTTATCCAGTCCCAATTATAAATGGGTGTGGAAAGCGGCCATTCCATTGAAGATTAAAATCTTCTTATGACAACTCTTTCAGAATGTTGTGCTTACACGGGATAATATGCGCAGTAGGAAGTGGCCTGGAACCCTGCTTGTTCTTTTTGTACCAATATAGAGACACCTAACCACTTGTTCTTTACATGCCCACTTGCACGTACCGTTTGGGGGGTGCTGGGGGTAACAGTTGGTGCGTCCTGTTGTCCTCGATCCCTATGGCAAAGCTTTACCTGGCTATATAAATTCTTCCCAGGGGGAGAACAGTTTTATGTGATGATCGTAGCTACCATATGTTGGGGGATCTGGTGCCTCCGCAATAAAGTTACATTTGATAAATATGTTGCTCGCACTCCCTTGGAGGCTGTTTTCACTGCCTGCTCGTTCATGTTGTATTGGGCAGGGATGCTCAAAGACGAGGACAAATCGAAGTTCCAAGCTGGAGTGAAAAGGTTGGCTCAGGCAGCGGCTGCACTGGCGGACATAACCTTTCCTCATGGCAGGCCTCTCTTGAAAGACAGGGACGGGATCCAGATTGGTTAGCTGGGATCTTCGGTTGGGCATTTTTTGCGTTCGGCTGGCCACAGGGGTTTGATGCCCGCTGGTCTAATGTTTCATGGTAGTTCTTTTGCCTAGATGTCGAGGTGTACTTGCAGTACTATCCTGGGAACCTGTTCTCTATAGTTGGGCAGTGGCTTGATTTGTGTCATCAGGTTTTCGCCCCATGGCAGATGATCCGTTCTAGGATCTTCATGTGGTGGGTTTCCTAATGATGCACCAGCTCACTCCACCCTTTTCAGTCCCCTTTTAGCTATTGCAATCAGTTCCATTATGGTAGTCTTTAGCTTTTGTGGTGCGGTACTAAATAGACTTGTGATCAGACTGATGTATTTCCGTTGATTGCAAAATTAATGGAAAGGGGTGTGAGCCCGATTGGAATTTTTTTTTATCGTACCGTCTCCTCGCAAAACTGACTTGGCAAACAAAGACAAGCCTAATGTGCAAGGTAAGTTCCGAGATTGTCTTTGCACATTAGGCCTAATGTGCAAGGTAAGTTCCGAGATTGTCTTTGCACATTAGGCTTGTCTTGCAAGAGCAATTATAAATGAGTCCATTCAAAGGTTGCCTTGTGTACTACTAAAAAGTTTTGTTTCGGTTTCGTCTCACTTCTCTGGAACTTACCTTGCAAGTGTCGTGCTTGAAAAGGAGCCACGTAGTTGGACCCGTGGCCAAGTGAAAAACGCCACTGTTCCGTGTGCGAAAGGAATGTATTGCTGGGAAACAGTTGGGTGAGCAGGCGGGCAGGCGACGGATGGAAACAGTTCATGGACGGTAGTACATACTGTAGTTTGCTACTCTACGATTTCATCAATTGTTTCGATATTGTAGGGTTCGGTTTGACCGTACGATATTGAAGTCGGCCCCGTGCTCCGCCCCCGCGGCGGCTGATGCACACCGGCCACCAGGTTTGTTTATTCCATTTCAAGGACGGAGAATACGCGTCGACATCAATCGTGCGCTTAAAAATCATCAAGGCTTTCAAAAAAGAGTTACTGGAAGGGGAAATGCGTGACCAGTCAATATAAACTATATCATACAAATATTATACCTTTTGAAAGTAGAAACTCCGAAGTTTATGTCGGTATATTTTTTGTAATATATGACTTGTATTAGGTTGGTCAAATTGACGACCTAAGGGTACGCGCACGCCCTCTAAACTGAGAGAGAGGTAGTAGAAAGATGAATCGCGACTTCGCGAGTTCGATCGCGTACCTACGCAGCTACGCTGTGGCCATGTGAAATCGTTCGTCTCTTCCGTAACATCGCGTACGCGCGCCCGTTGTTTAGGACTTTTGGCTGAATGAGTGTGCAACTGTGCAATGATCCCCTGGTTAAGCAAACGAAATCCCTTTTCCTTCTCGCCGGCAGGAAAGAGGAGCAAAATCCTTTTGTGGCACCACTCAAGAAATGCATGATCGGTCGGGTCGCTCAGTAGTTGCTGGTGGTGTTAAACTTGAATTTCCCTGTTGGGCGCACTCTGGTAAAACAGCCAGGATGCGTCGGCGGCCAAGTACAAGATGGCGTTCAACAATTTCATTTGTGTGTGTGGCGAAAAAAAGGCTTTCTGTCTCTTTGCGGAGGAAAAAAATATGTGTTAGGGCATTTCTTTTGTGAGAATCACACGGGGTGGAGTTTCCCTCAACTTAATATCACTAGTAGAAAAAGAGGCTTCCGTCCAGCCCCATTAGTCGCGAAACTGTAGGAACCGCGACTAATGAAGTCTTTAGTCGCGGTTCGGCAGACGAACCGCGACCAAAGGCTTGGGCCAGGGCGCTCGGTGGCCAGCTGGTGCACGTGAGGGGCTTTAGCCGCGGTTGGCCAGGCCAACCGCGACTAAAGGTGCCCACAGGCCTTTAGTCGCGGTTGGCCTGGCCAACCGCGACTAAAGCTCCTCCCCTATATATACCAGTTCAGCGCACTCACTTAGCCATTTGGTGCCACTTCTCTTCACAAGGGGGTGTAGGTTTGCTTTTGGTTCCTCTTATGCACACAAGGTGTTTGATGAAATGCCCAACAGCGTGAAACAAACATGATATGAAGTGTTGGAGCCACACTTGAGGTTCCTCCTCGATCGCGGTTAGCAACTTGAACCTTTCATGCATGTGTGTCATTGATAAAATATGCATGCATGTGTGTTGTTCATTGTTTAATTTCTATTGTTTATAGCTAGTTACTTTAACAAATGCATGATGGTTAATTATATATTTTATATTATAATAATGCAGATGAATCGGCAATGGATGTACGGTAACCGACTCTCCCGCGAGTTCACTACGGGTTTGAAAGATTTCCTCGTAGTGGCTAATGCGAACAAGCAGAAGGGTTTTGTTATCTGTCCATGTGTTGACTGTAAGAATCAGAAGGGTTACTCTTCCTCAAGAGAAGTTCACCTGCACCTGCTTCGGCACGGTTTCATGCCAAGCTATAATTGTTGGACCAAGCATGGAGAAAGAGGGGTTATAATGGAAGAAGATGAAGAAGGGGATGATTTCATCGATGAAAGCTATCTTGCTCATTTCGGTGATACTTTCATGGAGGATGCTGAAGGTGAAGGGGAAGGTGAAGGGGCAGGTGAAGGGGAAGGTGAAGGGGAAGGTGAAGGTGAAGGTGAAGAAGAGGCACGTGATGAGACCGTTGATGATCTTGGTCGGACCATTGCTGATGCACGGAGACGCTGCGAAACTGAAAAGGAGAGGGAGAATTTGGATCGCATGTTAGAGGATCACAGAAAGTCGTTGTACCCTGGATGCGATGATGGTCTGAAAAAGCTGGGCTGCACACTGGATTTGCTGAAATGGAAGGCACAGGCAGGTGTAGCTGACTCGGCATTTGAAAACTTGCTGAAAATGTTGAAGAATATGTTTCCAAAGAATAACGAGTTGCCCGCCAGTACGTACGAAGCAAAGAAGGTTGTCTGCCCTCTAGGTTTAGAGGTTCTGAAGATACATGCATGCATCAACGACTGCATCCTCTACCGCGGTGAATACGAGAATTTGAATGAATGCCCGGTATGCACTGCATTGCGTTATAAGATCAGAGGCGATGACCCTGGTGACGATGTTGAGGGCGGGAAACCCAGGAAGAGGGTTCCCGCCAAGGTGATGTGGTATGCTCCTATAATACCACGGTTGAAACGTCTGTTCAGGAACAAAGAGCATGCCAAGTTGTTGCGATGGCACAAAGAGGACCGTAAGTCGGACGGGGAGTTGAGACACACCGCAGATGGAACGCAATGGAGAAAGATCGACAGAGAGTTCAAAGATTTTGCAGCTGACGCAAGGAACATAAGATTTGGTCTAAGTACAGATGGCATGAATCCTTTTGGCGAGCAGAGCTCCAGCCATAGCACCTGGCCCGTGACTCTATGCATCTACAACCTTCCTCCTTGGTTGTGCATGAAGCGGAAGTTCATTATGATGCCAGTGCTCATCCAAGGTCCGAAGCAACCCGGCAACGACATCGATGTGTACCTAAGGCCATTAGTTGATGAACTTTTACAGCTGTGGGGCAGACCTGGTGTCCGTGTGTGGGATGAGCACAAAAAAGAGGAATTTAACCTACGAGCGTTGCTTTTCGTAACCATCAACGATTGGCCTGCTCTTAGTAACCTTTCGGGACTGTCAAATAAGGGATACAATGCATGCACGCACTGCTTACATGAGACTGAAAGTGTACATTTGCCAAATTGTAAGAAGAACGTGTACCTTGGGCATCGTCGATTTCTTCCGAAAATTCATCCAGTAAGAAAGAAAGGCAAGCATTACAACGGCAAGGCAGATCACCGGCCGAAGCCTGCGGAACGCACTGGTGCTGAGGTATTTGATATGGTCAAGGATTTGAAAGTCATCTTTGGAAAGGGTCCTGGCGGACAATCAGTTCCGAAGGGAGCTGACGGGCACGCAGCCATGTGGAAGAAGAAATCTATATTCTGGGAGCTAGAATATTGGAAAGTCCTAGAAGTCCGCTCTGCAATCGACGTGATGCACGTTACGAAGAATATTTGCGTGAACCTCCTAAGCTTCTTGGGCGTGTATGGGAAGACAAATGATACAAAGGAAGCACGGCAGGACCAGCAACGTTTGAAAGACCCTGATGACCGGCATCCGGAATGGTTTCAAGGTCGTGCCAGCTACGCTCTGACCAAAGAAGAGAAGGTCATCTTTTTTGAATGCCTGAGCAGTATGAAGGTCCCGTCTGGATTCTCGTCCAATATAAAGGGAATAATAAACATGGCGGAGAAAAAGTTCCAAAACCTGAAGTCTCACGACTGCCACGTGATTATGACGCAATTGCTTCCGATTGCTTTGAGGGGGCTCCTGCCGGAAAATGTTCGAGTAGCCATTGTGAAGCTATGTGCATTCCTCAATGCAATCTCTCAGAAGGTAATCAATCCAGAAGATCTACCACGGTTACAGAACGATGTGATCCAATGTCTTGTCAGTTTCGAGTTGGTGTTCCCGCCATCCTTCTTCAATATTATGACGCACCTCTTGGTTCACCTAGTCGAAGAGATTTTCATTCTCGGTCCTGTATTTCTACACAATATGTTCCCCTTCGAGAGGTTCATGGGAGTATTAAAGAAATATGTTCGTAACCGTGCTAGGCCAGAAGGAAGCATCGCCAAGGGCTATGGAAATGAGGAGGTAATTGAGTTTTGTGTTGACTTTGTTCCTGACCTTAAGCCGATTGGTCTTCCTCGATCGCGGCACGAGGGGAGACTAAGTGGAAAAGGCACGATCGGAAGGAAATCAACGACATGTATGGACGGCCATTCTCTGACTGAAGCACACCACACTGTACTGACCAATTCCAGCTTGGTGGCTCCGTACTTTGAGAAACACAAGAATATTTTACGCTCGGACAACCCGGGGAAGCCTGAATCCTGGATTAGGAAGGCCCACATGGAGACTTTCGGCAGTTGGTTGAGAAAACATTTAATGAATGACAATGATGTTGTAGATCAGCTGTACATGTTGGCCAAGACACCATCTTCGACTATAACGACTTTCCAAGGGTACGAGATAAATGGGAATACATTTTACACGATCGCCCAAGATAAAAAGAGCACCAACCAAAACAGTGGTGTCCGCTTTGATGCAGCAACCGAGAATGGGCAAAAGGTCACATATTATGGTTACATAGAGGAGATATGGGAACTTGACTATGGACCCTCCTTTAAGGTCCCTTTGTTCCGGTGCAAATGGTTCAAGCTAACAGGAGGTGGGGTAAAGGTGGACCAGCAATACGGAATGACAATGGTGGATTTCAACAATCTTGGTTACCTTGACGAACCATTCGTCCTAGCGAAAGATGTCGCTCAGGTTTTCTATGTGAAGGACATGAGTAGCAAACCGAGGAAACGGAAAGATAAGAAAACGATCAGTACATCATGCGATGATCCAAAGCGCCACATTGTTCTTTCAGGGAAAAGAAACATCGTGGGAGTGGAGGACAAGACAGACATGTCAGAAGATTATAATATGTTTGCTGAAATTCCGCCCTTCAAAGTGAACACCGACCCAAGCATTAAGTTAAATGATGAGGATGCTCCATGGATACGGCACAATCGTAAGCAAGCAGGGACACAAGGGAAGAAATGATGTGTAATAATTTATTGTACCAAACTTTGTTGAATGGATCATGTGAATTATATTACCCGTGATGTGTTTGGTGTCCATTTTCGAATGATACATGAAATTTGGAGTGATGTAGTCCATGACGCTCTGCAGAGTCCGGCCGTACCACCATAGCCGACGACCGGCCTCTGGTATATTATTTTGAATTGAATTAGTTTTATTTTTCTGAATTTTTTGATATATTATTTGTATTTTTAGAATTTTGAATTGAATTAGTTTTATTTTTCTGAATTTTTTGATATATTATTTGTATTTTTAGAATTTTGAATTGAATTAGTTTTATTTTTCTGAATTTTTTGATATATTATTTGTATTTTTAACATTTTGAATTGAATTAGTTTTATTTTTCTTAATTTTTTGATATATTATTTGTATTTTTAGAATTTTGAATTGAATTAGTTTTATTTTTCTGAATTTTTTGATATATTATTTGTATTTTTAGAATTTTGAATTGAATTAGTTTTATTTTTCTGAATTTTTTGATATATTATTTGTATTTTTAACATTTTGAATTGAATTAGTTTTATTTTTCTTAATTTTTTGATATATTATTTGTATTTTTAACATATTGAATTGAATTAGTTCTATTTTTCTGAATTTTTTGATATATTATTTGTATTTTTAACATATTGAATTGAATTAGTTTTATTTTTCTTAATTTTTTGATATATTATTTGTATTTTTAGAATTTTGAATTGAATTAGTTTTTTTTTCTGAATTTTTTGATATAATATTTGTGTTTTTAACATATTGAATTGAATTAGTTATTTTTTTCTGAATTTTTTGATATATTATTTGTATTTTTAAGATTTTGAAAAAGAAAAAGTATTTGGAAAATACCTTTAGTCGCGGTTGGCCTGCCCAACCGCGACTAAAGGTGGTTGCGCGCGGGAACGAAAAACCCGCCAAAAAAGTCCTTTAGTCGCGGGTCGCCTCCCCAACCGCGACTAAAGGTTACCCTTTAGTCGCGGGTCGCCTCCCCAACCGCGACTAAAGGTTTCCCTTTAGTCGCGGGTCGCCTCCCCAACCGCGACTAAAGGCCCTTTAGTCGCGGGTCGCCTCCCCAACCGCGACTAAAGGGGGGGGGGCTATAAATACAACCGCCCGACCCGTCGCCTCCATTTCTCTGCTCGTTCTCTGCCGCGCCGAAGGCCTGCCGCCCTCGCCCTCGACGCCGCCCGCCGTCGACCTCGCCCTCGACGCCGCCCGCCGTCGCCCGCGCCCTCGACGCCGCCCGCCGTCGCCCGCCGCCCCTCTCGCCCACGTACGGCGCCCGCCGCCCCCTTTCGCCCTAGTACGCCGCCCGCCGGCCTCCCTCGCCCACCGCGCCGCCTCGCTGCCCTCAACGCCGGCGGCCGGCCTCGCCGCCCTCAACGCCGCCCCCCAATCCATCCTCGGGCCGCCAGCCTCGCCGCCCTCAACTGCTCTACAGAGCGATGATCGAGAGAGAGAGAGAGAGAGCAGAGAGAGAGAGAGAGAGAGCAGAGAGCAGAGAGAGAGAGAGAGAGAGAGAGAGAGAGAGAGTAGAGAGAGAGAGAGAGAGAGAGAGAATTTTTTAACTAGTTAATTAACAAAAAAAGGGTAAAATTTGATAATTAACAAAAACGGTAAATAACTTAGTTTAACAAAAACGGTAAATAACTTAAAACTTGATAATTAACAAAAAAAACCGTAAAATTTGATAATTAACAAAAAAACGTATATACGGAGAGGGGGCGGCGAGGGGGCGGCGATGCGCGCGGTGTTTTTTTAGGGATCGAGAGGGGACGGCGAGGGTTATAAATGTGTTGTCCTCGCCTCCCTCTTCGTGACGCCGTCGTCTGCCGCCCCGTCTCGCGCTCTACCGCGACACCCTCTCCCACCCCTTCCTCGCCCCCTCCTTTTGCCACCGCCCTTTTGCCACCGCCACCGCCACCGTCCCCCTTCTTCACTTAATTAATTTGTTTTTACTACATGTTTTCAGGACTGACATAATGGCGGACGATAGAGCTGACCCGATTATGGACAACTATGATCCGGACGGTGAAGCACATATGTTCGGCATCATAAACGGCGATATTCTATATGTGCCGACCGGACAAGAAGAAGATGATATCTCTTCTTATCTGAACCTTGACGGTGAAGATGAAGGGCGCCGTCAGCAAGATGATGCCGAACAAACGTCGATAAACGACGATCTTCAAATGGAAGTAGCAACCACCTCCGGCGCCGAGGTATATATATATACATTGAGCCTCTGGTGATACAAACTAACTGATTTGAATAAATATGTGTGGACTAACGCGCGCGACTCTCTTTCTTATTTTAGCCCTCGGCCGGATCGTCGAAACAATCGAGTACGTCGTCAAAGCGTGGCGCAACCAAGACGATGAAACAAGGAGAAACATGCACCATCGAGGTTGTCGACAGTGCAACCGGCAGGCCGCTGGAGCCCCGCAAGAACGCCACCAAGTTTGTCAACCAATGCGGAGCCATTGTTAGAGACAACGTCTCGATCACCGTCCAGGAGTGGAATAAGCCAAAGAAGGAACGAAGCGCTGGTTTCACTTTCGTCGATAAGAGAACAAAAAAAGATTGCTTCAAAAAGCTTATGGAACATTTCGTTCTACCTCCGGAATACAACAAATTCGATGAGGAGGGTAACAAGATTGAGGAAAACAAGGAGAGGAGGAGGCTAGTCAAACAGTTCGCTCTTCATAAGATGGCCGACGCATTCCGGAAATTCAAGCAAAATCTAGCCCATGACTTTGTCAAGCAGAACAAGACTCCGGATTTCAAAGGACAATATGAGAAACTGAAACATGATTGGCCAGAATTTGTGAAGCAAAAGAAATCGGAGCAGTTCATTCAAATATCGAAAAAAATAAGGAAAATGCGGCTAAGAAGGAGTACAATCATATTATGGGGCCAGGAGGGTATCGCCTTTGGGAGCCTAGGTGGGAGAAGATGGAGAACGAGCTGAGGGCGCGGGGAATCCGTCCAGGTACGGAGGGATGGGACCCAAGGGCCAAAAGCTGGTGGTACGGGCATGGGGGAACGCTGAACCCGGAGACAGGGGACTGTGTTTACCGGGGCAAAATAATTAAACCCACCCAAGCCCTTATTGACGCAATGAGGGATGCTCAAGAGGGGAAGATCAAGTTCAACAGAGAGAACGACGCGCTGACAAAAGCCCTCGGGAATCCTGAACACGGAGGACGTGTACGAGGCATGGGGCACATTCCGTGGAAAATAGGGTTCCCCCAGAACGATGACCCGTACGGTTACAGAAGCCGGAAGAGAAAGATGGATCGAGAAGCAGATGTTGTGGCGCGGTTGGCATCGGAAATGGATGTGATGAAGAAAACCGTGAGTGTACTAGTAGCCGAACGAGATGCAGCTCGGGCGCAGCATGAAGATCATCCAGCGGATCTCAGAAGCCAGCAGCGGAGAAGCAGTGTGGCTTCCACGGAGGCCCCACCGGCTGGTGCAGATGCACCGACGATCGAAATTACTGCACCTGAGCCTCTGGTGGTCGAAATTACTGCACCGGAGCCTCTGGTGGTCGAAATTACTGCACCGGAGCCTCCTCGCTACCCCGTGGACGATATAAAGGAGATGAAAGAATGTCATCTGTATTATCCTATCGGGAACATGTCCGTGAAGGTAGCCATCGGCAGTGCTTTACCATGTTTACCTGGAGCACTCCACCACAACACCCCCATTCAAGATGGCTATGCTCGTGTCACGGTGGAGGACATAGTCCAAGGGTTTGAGGACCTGGAGATTGACATTGCTACACCTGAAGGGGAGAAAAGACTTGGAGATGTCAAGCGCCATTTCATTCTATGGCAAAAGAAGTTTATCAAGTTTCCAGGCGAGGCGCCAAGGACAACAAGTCCACCCCCCTACGGTGGTGGCGGTTCACCTACACCTCCGTCACGTCAGCCGACGCCCCCCAGTCCACAACGTCCGGCGGGTGATCAGACGCCGCCCCCCAGTCCTCGTCCGGCGGGTGATCAGACGCCGCCCCCCAATCCACCTCCGGCAAAGAAGCAGAAGCAGTCCTGGATTATTAACCCGGACCCTTATGTACCTAAGACCACAAAGGTACCGGAGCCATCATTGAAGCCTCTCCCCACAAGGCCTTGGGAACGTAGTGCCGAGGAAACTGCCGCGGCCGCGGCTGCTGATCATGAGAAATGGAAGGCGGACTGCAAGAAGAAAAGAGAGCCCGAGCCCAAGCCAGTATTTTCTGATGAGCAAAAGAAGTGGGCTAAGTCATTTTTGAGCACACCGTCCCAAGCCGCGAAGAATCTGCCTGACGACTATGCACGTGAACTTCGTAGGCAGGCACTCATGTTGAAGGAGAAGAAAGAGCGGGCGGAGAACCAGGAGAACAAAGCCTTGGAGGAGGCCGAGAAAACGGAATTAGAAAGTAAAAAAAGCGGGAAACGAGTTGCCCAGCTCGGGGAACAAAGTAAACAATCGATTGCCCCGCTTATAGTGAAAGCCGCCGGTCCGGATGACCCCGATATCATAGCAGCTGCGGCAGCACATGGATTGACTGTAACGAGTGCCAGAGAACAAGCGGCCAACTTAGGTATTACTCTTCGTGAACTGTTAGGCCTTGATGAGGCGCCAGTGAAGGAGGTAGTAATTACATATGTGAAGAATGGGCCTCTCGTCGAGCCTGCGCAGGAACAGGATCTACCTCCACAAATGAAAGGTCTGCTGAAATGGTACAAGGGTTACATAAAAAATAAAAACGCCAAAGAATATATTTATGCGGAAGTTAGATATGAGCATCACTTCAAACATTACTATGTACAAATTCATCTGAGTGAATTGTTCCAGCTTTTCAATCTGCGCGAGCTCGACAAATCCATCATCAGTTGCTACGTTCTGTAAGTGATTTATTTCTACCCCATCTCGTTCATATTGCCTGCACTATATATATGTCCTAACTATATTGTTGTGTCCGCTATTATACATGCAGAATGAAGATTAAGGAATGCAGAGTAAGGAACATCCATAATGTTGGGTTCATTGACCCACACATCGTTAATGGATATGTGTTGGAGCATCACCCCGCCGACATGGAGGCAGACCTGTGGCAGTTTCTTACAAAGCAGGAACTCAAAAGTGATATTCTATTTCCTTACCATTTTGGGTGAGTGTTTCTGTCTTGAGCACATTCTCTTTTGTTTACTCCATGCATGGTATGTGGCCGGCTAATCGATGAGTTATGCATGACGTACTGTGCATGTATCGTGTCCGCAGGTTCCACTGGATTCTGCTAGTAATTAAAGTTGACACCTCAGAATGTCTCGTCCACGACTCTCTGAATAAGGATCCAAAGCTTTGGGTCGACATGAGAAGAATGCTGCAGAAGTAATTATTTTCATTCATTTGCGCTCTATATCGATCGGCCTATTTCGTTCATTTCCTAATATCAAGTAACTAATAACTCTCTTGTTCATTTAATTTTCTTTGCCTCGTAGGGTTTGGAGACGGTTCGTAGATACAAAGGTCGGTGAATTCAAAAAAGAGCTAGAATTCAAAAGGGCAAAGGCTAAGAATGGTGAGGATATTCAGCCAGCGGGGACCAATCTATGTGCATACTATGTCTGTGAGATGATCCGGAGATACACCTCTGAGCGGGTTCCGAGTGATACCAATGCTCAGAGGAATAACCTCCGGATGATGCTTAGTCCAGAAGCTCGCTTCCGACCACTTCAAGAGGAACTAGCTGGATGGTTCAGGAGGGAAGTCCTCCATCCTAAAGGAGAACACCATTACGAGGACGTAGAACTTTATATGCATTAAATTATGTATGGAAACTTGTTCAAAATTGTATATGGTCATCCGATGATATTGAATATATATTGTATATTCCTCTTGAATTCTTTTTGGTTCTAATTTCAAATTTGTTTGAAATTGTACATTCATATGCATGTATGTAGTACCGTAGAATATGTGAAACTCCTTCAAAATTAAAATAAAGCACAAAAGAAATAAAACAATACATATTAAACAGAAAACAGGTTTAAGGGGGGGGGCTAAAACCCTAAACCTGCGGCGGCCTTTAGTCGCGGTTGGCCAGAAGAACCGCGACTAAAGGTCCTCCGCCCCGACGGCCACCTGGCGCCCACGTGGACGGGCCTTTAGTCGCGGTTCTTAAGCAACCGCGACTAAAGGGTGGGGCCTTTAGTCGCGCCCGTTCGGTCGCGGTTGCGCAACCGCGACTAATGGCAGTTGCGAACCGCGACCAAAGGCCCTTTTTCCACCAGTGTATATTACTCAAAGAAGTCACAACAAGTTGAGGCACATTACAGGGTGCGGAGAGGAAGGACCGCCATGAGGAGACGGCCTCCTTGTCACCGACCACAGATATCCGATTTGACCAAATGTCTAGATCTGAGATGATTAATCTGACGGATGTAGTAGAGCGTCTGTATACGGCCCTGAAGGCCTTGTCGTCAAGATCTTTGAGACGATGCTGAGCAGCACAAATGACCAAACGCGTGAAGGCACACCTTGCGGAAGTGAAGCCTCCCAAAGATCATTGATGGAGGCGGAGGTAGGCGTGATGCCCACTCGCTGCTATATGCTGTCAGCGTAGGAGCAGGTGACGAAGAGGTGCGCGACGTCCTCGGTGTTAGGGCATCTTCAACGCATACCCCTAAAATGGACACAGCATGCGTCCGTGGACGTGCACTAATACGAGAGACGGTCATCCAATTTTCTATCTCAAATTTCCAAACACATTTGAAACTGAATTTGAGCAAATTGAACGATTTTAAATTTTAAAACCTAGCAAAATTCATGACATTTTTTACATATTTCATTAAATGAAAGTTAACCTAGTCTAAATCTTCACATGCGTCCATGTCCAAGTCCTTGTTGTCCCCATGCCCGGGAGCAGATTGAGCTCATGATCAAGTGGTCGCTATTGTACCGCGATATGGCGGAGTTTGAGCTCATGATCAAGTGGTCCATCCGATACCGTGGTATTGTGCGGTTGTCGCCGTCACTAGCACGCGTCAAGGAGGAGTTGACGTTGCCACCTCGACACTGGTCAAGGCGGAGCCACTGTCCCCGTCGTGGAACAGCAGCATCCAAATGGGACGCCACATAAAGGAGGAGCGGGTGTTGACTATGCGCCATGTTTGGCGCATCAAGGCCTTGAGTGAGGAGGTGCAGCCGCCGACCGTGAAGGTGCGTGGGCGCCTCCTCCACTCCCTCGATGGCCCCGTCGACGACGGGTCCTCCTCATAGAGCATCGGCTCGGTGGAGGAGAAGGCAGGCATTGCAGAGGGAGCGGCACAATGTCGCGCGCTGGGCAGCATGCGCGAAAACCGACGACATGTTGGCCTGGGTTCTCACGAACCCCGACCTCAGGAGGCCTGGGCCAATGGCCGGTCGGTGACAGGACCATTTGGATGAATATATCGGATTGTATCTAAAATATCTCCCATTTGTATTCTCCCGGCGAAATATCATCTGATTTTTTAAAATATATTAAGCCTATGTCCATTTGCATGAATTACGCCGTGCTTGCACGACTTACATCTGGATTCACTTGTGCTGTGGGCGTACATTTAGAACAAACGTTGAATGGCCGGTTCCCGTATCACGATCTGTGGACACTTCTGGGTGTGTTTGCGGACAAATATTATGTACGCTTTGGGGTGGGCGATGGCCTCATGCATGAGTTGCATGCATATTCATTTGGAGTTGGGGAAAAGAAAAACTCAAGCTGAGGTGCATGGTCACAATAGTACCTACTACTAAGATCCTATTTTTACTTTTGCTACACACTCCATGTTGATCAGTGGTCAAAACTTTCGGGAAAGTGAACCGTCGCCTTGACTTGGGACTTGTTTTCCTTTTGTGAAAGTTACCTTGCAAATAGTCGCCAGGTGGTGGTGGTCTGATCAGTCCGCACCATGATCGACGAGAAAGAAACACGGGCGGTGTAAAACATAATATGTTGGAAACTGCTCGACACCCTAAGCAGGGTGTGGCTCTCTCATTATATAGAGGTACCCAGGGGGTACAACAATGTTACAATATATGTATACAGAAGAGGTTACGTATATACAGTCTAACATCCTCCCTCCATCTTAACTGTGGCCTGAAGTACAAAGCAAGTTAAGATTGCGCCTACAGCCTACAAATTGTGGTTGTGGAAGAGGCTTAGTGAAGATGTCAGCAAGTTGATCCTTTGAAGAGATGAGCTTGATACGGAGTAGCTTCTGTGCAACACGTTCCCAAACAAAATGATAGTCAACCTCAATGTGTTTTGTTCGGGCATGAAACACCGGGTTAGATGACAGATAAGTAGCACCGATGTTGTCACACCACAAAACTGGAGGCTGAGCCAGAGAGACACACAACTCTCTCAATAGAGACTGTACCTATATGATCTCAGTAGTTGCATCACCAACTGCTTTATACTCAGCTTCAGTACTATTGCGAGAGACTGTGGCCTGCTTAGGAGCATTCCACGCGATCAAGTTAGAACCAAGGAATACCGCATATCCCCCCGTGGATCGCTTGTCATCAGGACTTCCAGCCCAGTCTGCATCAGAGAAAGCTGAGAGCTCACACGACGGTGCAGGGTGAAGAAGCAAACCATAGGAGGCAGTAAGACAGACATAGCACAAAATACGCTTCACAACTGACCAATGAGATGTCCTGGGGGCATGCAGAAACTGACACACACGGTTGACTGCATAAGAGATATCAGGGCTGGTAATAGTAAGGTATTGCAGACCACCAACAAGACTGCGATAGTCAGTAGCATCATCAGACGAAAGAGAGTCTCCATCAAGGGCAGACAACCGATCAGTGGCAGACATCGGAGTGACAGCATGTTTGCACTAGAGCATCCCAGCACGCCGCAACAAGTCCAAGGAGTACTTTTTCCGAGTAAGAGTCAGCCCAGCAGAAGAGCGGGAAACCTCCAGACCAAGGAAGAAATGCAGAGCACCTAAATCCTTGACAACAAAGTTACCATAGAGAGCAGTCACAAGGCGATCAGCAGCAGCATCAGAGGAACTGATGAGAATGATGTCATCAACATAAACCAGGAGATACATCGTGACCTCAGGACGCTGTAGGAGAAACAATGACGTATCAACAGTGGAGGGAGTAAAACCAAGAGCTGAAAGAACAGATCCAAGGTGAGCATGCCATGCTTGAGGGGCCAGCTTGAGTCCATATAGCGCCTTAACCAGTCAACAGAGATGATGAGGGCGTGCCGTGATGGGGAACGTAGCAGAAATTCAAAATTTTCCTACGAGTCACCAAGATATATCTATGGAAAGACTAGCAACGAGAGAGAGGGGAGTGCATCTACATACCCTTGTAGATCGCTAAGCGGAAGCGTTCAAGAGAACAGGGTTGAAGGAGTCGTACTCGTCGTGATCCAAATCACCGGAGATCCTAGTGCTGAACGGACGGCACCTCCGCGTTCAACACACGTACAGCCTGGTGACGTCTCTAATGCCTTGATCCAGCAAGGAGAGAGGGAGAGGTTGGGGAAGACTCCATCCAGCAGCAGCACAATGGCATGGTGGTGGTGGAGGAGCGGGGCAATCCTGCAGGGCTTTGCCAAGCACCGCGGGAGAGGAGGAGAAAGAGAGGTAGGGCTGCGCCAACAGGAGAAGATCTTCGTGTGTTGGGCTGCCCCTTTGCCTCCACTATATATAGGGGAAGAGGGAAACCAGCGCCCCCACCTAGGGTTCCCTCCCTAGGGGTGGCGGCAGCCCCAATCCCCATCTGGGGTGGCGGCCAAGTGGGGGGGAGAGGGAGGCGCACCAGGCATGGTCCTTTAGGGCCCATCTGCCCTAGGGTTTGCCCCCTCTTCTCTCTAGGCGCATGGGCCTTGGTGGGGAGGCGCTCCAGCCCACCTAGAGGCTGGTCCCTTCTCACACTTGGCCAATGTATGCCTCCGGGGCCCGTGGCCCCTCCCGGTGGACCCCCGGACCCCTCCGGTGGTCCCGGTACACTACCGGTGATGCCCGGAACATTTCCGGTGGCCAAAACCATACTTCCTATATATCAATCTTTACCTCCGGACCATTCCAGAACTCCTCGTGACATCCGGGATCTCATCCGGGACTCCGAACAACATTCGGTAACCACATACAAACTTCCTTTATAACCCTAGCGTCCTCAAACCTTAAGTGTGTAGACCCTACGGGTTCGGGAACCATGCAGACATGACCGAGACGTTCTCCGGTCAATAACCAACAGCGGGATCTGGATACCCATGTTGGCTCCTACATGTTCCACGATGATCTCATCGGATGAACCACGATGTCAAGGACTCAATCAATCTCGTATACAAGTCCCTTTGTCTAGCGGTATTGTACTTGCCCGAGATTCGATCGTCGGTATGCCGATACCTTGTTCAATCTCGTTACCGGCAAGTCTCTTTACTTGTTCCGTAGCACATCATCCCGTGATCAATCCCTTGGTCACATTGTGCACATTATGGTGCTGTCCTACCGAGTGGGCCCAGAGATACCTCTCCGTCAACCGGAGTGACAAATCCCAGTCTCGATTCGTGCCAACCCAACATATACTTTCGGAGATACCCGTAGTGCACCTTTATAGCCACCCAGTTACGTTGTGACGTTTGGTACACCCAAAGCATTCCTACGGTATCCGGGAGTTGCATAATCTCATGGTCTAAGGAAATGATACTTGACATTAGAAAAGCTTTAGCATATGAACTACACGATCTTTGTGCTAGGCTTAGCATTGGGTCTTGTCCATCACATCATTCTCTAATGATGTGATCCCATTATCAACAACATCCAATGTCCATGGTCAGGAAACCGTAACCATCTATTGATCAACAAGCTAGTCAATTAGAGGCTTACTAGGGACATGGTGTTGTCTATGTACCCACACATGTATCTGAGTTTCCTATCAATACAATTATAGCATGGATAATAAACGATTATCATGAACAAGGAAATATAATAATAACTAATTTATTATTGCCTCTAGGGCATATTTCCAACAGTCTCCCACTTGCACTAGAGTCAATAATCTAGTTCACATCGCCATGTGATTAACACTGATAGGTCACATCGCCATGTGACCAACATGCAAAGAGTTTACTAGTGTCACTAAACTAGTTCACATCACCATGTGATTAAGACTCAATGAGTTCTGGGGTTTGATCATGTTTTGCTTGTGAGAGAGGTTTTAGTCAACGGGTCTGCAACATTCAGATCCGTATGTATTTTGCAATTCTCTATGTCATATTGTAAATGTTGCTTCCACGCTCCACTTGGAGCTATTCCAAATGGTTGCTCCACTATACGTATCTGGTTTGCTACTCAGAGTCACTCGGATAGGTGTTAAAGCTTGCATCGACGTAACCCTTTACGTCGAACTCTTTATCACCTCCATAATCGAGAAACATGTCCTTATTTACTCCAAGGACAATTTTTGACCGCTGTCCAATGATCCGTTCCTGGATCATTCTTGTACCCCTTGACTGACTCATGGCAAGGCACACTTCCGGTGCAGTACACAGCATAGCATACTATAGAGCCTACGTCTGAAGCATAGGGGACGACCTTCGTCATTTCTCTCTCTTATGTCGTGGTCGAGCTTTAACTCTTAACTTCATACCTTACAACTCAGGCAAGAACTCCTTCTTTGACTGATCTATCTTGAACACCTTCAAGATCATGTCAAGGTATGTGCTCATTTGAAAGTACCATTTAGCATTTTTGATCTATCCCCATAGATCTTGATGCTCAATGTTCAAGCAGCTTAATCCAGGTTCTCTATTGAAAAACACCTTTCAAACAACCCTATATGCTTTCCAGAAATTCTACATCATTTCCGATCAACAATATGTCAACAACATATACTCATCAGAAATTCTGTAGTGCTCCCACTCACTTCTTTGGAAATACAAGTTTCTCATAAACTTCGTATAAACCCAAAATCTTGATCATCTCATCAAAGCATACATTCCAACTCCGAGATGCTTACTCCAGTCCTTAGAAGGATTGCTGGAGCTCTGCATACTTGTTAGCGCCTTTCAGGATTGTCAAAACCTTCTGGTTGTATCACATACAACCTTTCCTCAAGGATATCGTCGAGGAAACAATGTTTTGACATCCTATCTGCAAGATTTCATAAATAATGTAGTAACTGCTAATCCAATTCCAACAGACTCTTAGCATCGCTACGAGTGAGAAAGCCTCACCGTAGTCAACTCCTTGAACTTGTCGGAAAACATCTTAACGACAAGTCGAGCTTTCTTAATGGTGACACTTTACCATCATTGTCCGTCTTCTTCTAAAATCCATCTGTACCCAACAGCCTTTACGACCATCAAGTAGTCTTCCAAAGTCTACACTTTGTTTTCATACATGGACCCTCTCTCGGATTTTATTGCCTCAAGCCATTTGTCGGAATCCGGGCCCACCATCACTTCTCCATAGCTCGTTGGTTCATTGTTGTCTAGAAACATGACCTCTAAGACAGGATTGCGTACCACTCCGAAGTAGTGCGCGTCCTTGTCGACCTACGAGGTTCGGTAGTGACTTGATCCGAAGCATCATGATCACTATCATCAGCTTCCACTTCAATTGGTGTAGGTGCCACATGAACAACTTCCTGTGCCCTGCTACACACTGGTTGAAGTGATGGTTCAATAACCTCATCAAGTGTCCACCATCCTCCCACTCAATTCTTTCGAGAGAAACTTTTCCTCGAGAAAGGACCCGTTTCTAGAAACAATTACTTCTGCTTTCGGATCTGAGATAGGAGGTATACCCAACCATTTTGGGTATCCTATGAAGATGTATTTATCCGTTTTGGGTTCAAGCTTATCATAATGAAACTTTTCACATAAGCGTCGCAGCCCCAAACTTTCAAGAAACGACAACTTAGGTTTCTCCAAACCATAGTTCAAACGGTGTCGTCTCAACGGAATTATGTGGTGCCCTATTAAAGTGAGTGCGGCTGTCTCTAATGCCTAACCCATGAACGATAGTGGTAATTCGATAAGAGACATCATGGTACGCACCATATCCAATAGGGTGCAACTATGATATTCGGACACACCATCACACTATGGTGTTCCAGGCGGTATTAATTGTGAAACAATTTCCACAATGTCTTAATTGCGTGCCAAAGCTCGTAACTCAGATACTCATCTCTATGATCATATCATAGACATTTTATCCTCTTGTCACGATGATCTTCAACTTCACTCTGAAATTACTTGAACCATTCAATAATTCAGACTTGTGTTTCATCAAGTAAATATACTCAACATCTACTCAAATCATCTGTGAAGTAAGAACATAACAATATTCACTACATGCCTCAGCACTCATTTGACTGCACACATCAAAATGTGTTACTTCCAACAAGTTGCTATCTTGTTCCATCTTACTGAAAACGAGGCTTTTCAGTCATCTCGCCCATGTGGTATGATTTGCATATCTCAAGTGATCCAAAATCAAGTGAGTACAAACGATCCATCTGTATGGAGTTTCTTCATGCGTATACACCAATAGACATGGTTCACATGTCTCAAACTTTTCAAAAACGAGTGAGTCCAAAGATCCATCAACATGGAGCTTCTTCATGCGTTTTATACCAATATGACTTACATGGCAGTGCCACAAGTAAGTGGTACTATCATTACTATCTTATATCTTTTGGCATGAAAATGTGTATCACTATGATCGAGATTCAATAAACCATTCTTTTAGGTGTAAGACCATTGAAGGTATTATTCAAATAAATGGAGTAACCATTATTCTCCTTAAATGAATAACCGCATTGCGATAGACATAATCCAATCATGTCTATGCTCAATGCAAACACCAAATAACAATATTCAGGTTTAGCACCAATCTCGATGGTAGAGGGAGCGTGCGATGCTTGATCACAACAACCTTGGAAACACTTCCAACACATATCGTCAGCTCACCTTTAGCTAGTCTCCGTTTATTCCGTAGCCATTTATTTCGAGTTACTAACAGTTAGCAACCGAACCGGTATCTAATACCCTGGTGCTACTAGGAGTACTAGTAAAGTACACATTAACATAATGTATATCCAATATACTTCTATTGACCTTGCCAGCCTTCTCATCTACCAAGTATCTAGGGTAATTCTGCTTCAGTGTCCGTTCCTCTCATTACAGAAGCACTTAGTCTCGGGTTTGGGTTCAACCTTGGGTTTCTTCACTGGAGCAGCAACTGATTTGCCGTTTCATGAAGTACCCCTTCTTGCCCTCGCCCTTCTTGAAACTAGTGGTTTCACTAACCATCAACAATTGATGCTCCTTCTTGATTTCTACATTCGTGGTGTCAAACATCGTGAATAGCTCAAGGATCATCATATCTATCCCTGTTATGTTATAGTTCATCACGAAGATCTAGTAGGTTGGTGGCAATGTCTTTGGAGAAATATCACTATCTCATCTGGAAGATTAACTCCCACTCGATTCAAGTGATTGTTGTACCCAGACAATCTGAGTACAAGCTCAACGATTGAGATCTTCTCCCTTAGTTTGTAGCCTAGAAAACTCGTCGGAGGTCTCATATCTCTTGACGTGGGCACGAGCCTGAAATCTCAATTTCAGCTCTTGGAACATCTCATATGTTCTGTGACATTTCAAAAATGTCTTCGGTGCCTCAATTCTAAAACATTTAACATTACCGAACTATCATGTAGTCATCAAAACGTGTATGTCAGATGTTTGCAACATCCACAGACCACGTTTGAGGTCCAGCACACCGAGCGGTGCATTAAGGACATAAGCCATCTACTGTCCGCATAATTGCTACTGTCAACTTTCAACTATATTTTCTCTAGGAACATATCTAAAACAGTAGAACTAAAGCGCGAGCTATGACATAATTTGCAAAGGGTTTTTGACTATGTTCAGGATAATTAAGATCATCTTATGAACTCCCACTCAGACAGACATCCCTCCAGTCATCTAAGTGATTGCATGATCCGAGTCAACTAGGCCGTGTCCGATCATCACGTGAGATGGACTAGTCATCATCAGTGAACATCTTCATGTTGATCGTATCCACCATACGACTCATGCTCGACCTTTCGGTCTCTTGTGTTCCGAGGCCATGTCTGTACATGCTAGGCTCGTCAAGTTAACCTAATTGTTTCGCGTGTGTAAATCTGGCTTACACCCGTTGTATGTGAACGTTAGAATCTATCACACCTGATCATCACGTGGTGCTTCGAAACGACAAACTTTCGCAACGGTGCACAGTTAGGGGGAACACTTTCTTGAAATTTTAATGAGGGATCATCTTATTTACTACCGTCGTTCTTAAGCAAATAAGATGTATAATCATGATAAACATCACATGCAATCAAATAGTGACATGATATGGCCAATATCATTTTGCTCCTTTTGATCTCCATCTTCAGGGCTCCATGATCATCGTCGTCACCGGCATGACACCATGATCTCCATCATCGTGTCTCCATGAAGTTGTCTCACCAACTTATTACTTATACTACTATGGCTACCGGTTAGCAATAAAGTAAAGTAATTACATGGAGTTTCTTCAATGACACGCAGGTCATACAATAAATTAAGACAACTCCTATGGCTCCTGCCGGTTGTCATACTCATCGACATGCAAGTCGTGATTCCTATTACAAGAACATGATCAATCACATATCATTCATCACATTCTTTTGACCATATCACATCACATAGCATACCCTGCAACAACAAGTTAGACGTCCTCTAATTGTTGTTTGCATGTTTTACGTGGCTGCTATGTGTTTCTAGCAAGAACGTTTCTTACCTACGTAAAAGCCACAACGTGATATGCCAATTGCTATTTACCCTTCATAAGGACCCATTTTCATCGAATCCGATCCGACTAAAGTGGGAGAGACTGGCACCCACTAGCCACCTTATGCAACAAGTGCATGTCAGTCGGTGGAACCTGTCTCACGTAAGTGTACATGTAAGGCCGGTCCGGGCCGCTTCATCCCACAATACCGTCGAAACAAGATTGGACCAGTAACGGTAAGCATATTGAACAAAATCAACGCCCACAACTACTTTGTGTTCTACTCGTGCAAAGAATCTACGCAATAGACCTAGCTCATGATGCCACTGATGGGGAATGTAGCAAAAATTCAAAATTTTCCTACGAGTCACCAAGATCTATCTATGGAGAGACTAGCAACGAGATAGAGGGGAGTGCATCTACATACCCTTGTAGATCGCTAAGCGGAAGCATCCAAGAGAACGGGGTTGAAGGAGTCGTACTCGTCGTGATCCAAATCACCGGAGATCCTAGTGCCGAACGGACGACACCTCCGCGTTCAACACACGTACAGCCCGATGACGTCTCCCATGCCTTGATCCAGCAAGGAGAGAGGGAGAGGTTGAGGAAGACTCCATCTAGCAGCAGCACAACGGCGTGGTGGTGGTGGAGGAGCGTGGTAATTCTGCAGGGCTTCGCCAAGCACCGCAGGAGAGGAGGAGAAAGAGAGGTAGGGCTGCGCCAACACGAGAAGAACATCGTGTGTTGGGCTGCCCCTTTGCCTCCACTATATATAGGGGAAGAGGGAGGGCTGCGCCCCCACCTAGGGTTCCCTCCCTAGGGGTGGCAGCAGCCCCAATCCCCATCTGGGGTGGCGGCCAAGTGGGGAGGGGGGAGGGGGAGGCGCACCAGGCATGGGCCTTTAGGGCCCATCTGCCCTAGGGTTTGCCCCCTCTTCTCTCTAGGCGCATGGGCCTTGGTGGGGAGGCGCTCCAGCCCACCTAGGGGCTGGTCCCTTCTCACACTTGGCCCATGTATGCCTCCGGGGCCCGTGCCCCCTCCCGGTGGACCCCTGGACCCCTCCGGTGGTCCCGGTACACTACCGGTGATGCCCAGAACACTTCCGGTGGCCAAAACCATACTTCCTATATATCAATCTTTACCTCCGGACCATTCCGGAACTCCTCGTGACGTCCGGGATCTCATCCGGGACTCCAAACAACATTCGGTAACCACATACAAACTTCCTTTATAACCCTAGGGTCCTCGAACCTTAAGTGTGTAGACCCTATGGGTTCGGGAACCATGCAGACATGACCGAGACGTTCTCCGGTCAATAACCAACATCGGGATCTGGATACCCATGTTGGCTCCTACATGTTCCACGATGATCTCATCGGATGAACCACGATGTCAAGGACTCAATCAATCCCGTATACAATTCCCTTTGTCTAGCGGTATTGTACTTGCCCGAGATTCGATCGTCGGTATGCCGATACCTTGTTCAATCTCGTTACCGGCAAGTCTCTTTACTCGTTCTGTAACACATCATCCCGTGATCAACCCCTTGGTCACAATGTGCACATTATGATGATGTCCAACCGAGTGGGCCCAGAGATACCTCTCCGTCAACCGGAGTGACAAATCCCAGTCTTGATTCGTGCCAACCCAACAAATACTTTCGAAGATACCCGTAGTGCACCTTTATAGACACCCAGTTACGTTGTGACGTTTGGTACACCCAAAGCATTCCTACGGTATTCGGGAATTGCACAATCTCATGGTCTAAGGAAATGATACTTGACATTAGAAAAGCTTTAGCATATGAACTACACGATCTTTATGCTAGGCTTATGATTGGGTCTTGTCCATCACATCATTCTCTAATGATGTGATCCCGTTATCAACGACATCCAATGTCCATGGTCAGGAAACCGTAACCATCTATTGATTAACGAGCTAGTCAATTAGAGGCTTACTAGGGACATGGTGTTGTCTATGTATCCACACATGTATCTAAGTTTCCTATCAATACAATTATAGCATGGATAATAAACGATTATCGTGAACAAGGAAATATAATAATAACTAATTTATTATCGCCTCTAGGGCATATTTCCAACATGCCGGATCAACAAAACCAGGCGGCTGACACATGTAAACCTCCTCCTCGAGAATGCCATGGGAAAAGCGTTCTGCACATCAAGCTAACAAAGGAACCATCCACGAGTAACAGCAAGAGACAACAATAATCGAATGGTAGTAGGCTTGATGACTGGACTGAACGTGTCTTCATAATCAAGACCATACCTTTGTTTGAAACCCTTGGCGACTAACCGTGCCTTGTATCGCTCGATGGAACCATTAGCATGTCTCTTGACTTTAAATACCCACTTAGAATCAATGACATTGACACCAGGTACGGGAAGAACAAGACGCCAGGTTTCATTCTTGTGAAGAGTCTGAACTTCCTGTTCCATGGCAGCACGCCAGTGAGGAATACTCAGTGCTGCCTGAAAATGACGAGGCTCTGCAGTGGGATCGACAGTAGTATAGGCCATGCACGCAGCAAGCCACGCGACCGTACCATCCGTGCATTCCTTCGGACAAAAAATGACGTGTTGGCTCCGTGTTCGAGGACGAAGAGCAGCCGCAAGCTGCGGCAATGAGGCCGGCGCGGGACCAGGCGAGTCCGAATCGGAGGAGGCCGAGACAGAGCCTGTCGGCAAACTAGAGACCGAAGCAGGGCTGGTCGGGGCAGGTGATAGCACTGCCAGGCCAGTTGAGGCAGCCAGTCCAGGCGACACCAGCCCAGGTGAGATGGCGGGCGGCGAGCCCAGCACTGACCCAGGCGAGACAGAGGCCCGCGAGCCTGGCGAGGCCAGAGCCGGCCCAGGCGAGCCATGCGAGGCAGGCAGATGTGGGTCGGGCGAGGCCAGCGCCAGCCCAGGCGAGACGGTGACCCGCGAGCCAGGCGCGGGCGCACGTGGGTCGGGCGAGCCGGGCACCCGCGAGGCAGCCTCCACAGGTGAGGCGGTAGCGGGTTGGCGGGTGCCACCCGTCATGCATGGCACATGCACGTTCGGAGCGCGAGTCACGTCCATGACCTGTTCATCAAGAAGCTTGAGACGGGCGCCGCGTCCAATACCTGCAGCATGATTAGGAAGCAACGCAGGGGCAAATGCAACATCTACAAATTGATCAGGCAAAGGTATAGACACGGGAACTGATGATATAGGAGTGGTAGAGTGAGTCGGAAGTGCACGAAAGGGGAACACACTTTCATCAAACACAACGTCACGAGAAATGTAGACGCGGTTTGTTGGAACATGCAGGCACTTGTACCCTTTGTGGAGGGAACTATACCCGAGAAAAACACACTTCTTAGACCAAAAATCTAGCTTACGCTTGTTATATGGACGGAGGCGAGGCCAACATGCACACCCAAACACTTTGAAGAACATGTAATCTGGGATTTCATTGAGCAAGAGTTCAAGCGGGGTTTGCATTTTCAAAAGTCATGAGGGAAGCCTATTAATAAGAAAACAGGTTGTGGAGAAAGCATCACTCCAGAACCGAAATGAAATGGATGCATGAGCTAGTAAGGTGAGGCCAGTTTCAACGAGGTGACGATGCTTATGTTCGACAGTTCCATTCTGCTGATGTGTATGAGGACAAGACACGCGATGCGAAATCCCTAGTTTGTTAAAAATGAGTTGAGGTTGTGGTATTCACCACCCCAGTCGGATTGAACATGGATGATTTTCTGGTTAAGGAGACGCTCAACATGTGCTTGAAACTGAATAAAAACATCGAACACATCAGACTTGCACTTAATATGATATAGCCAAGTAAACCGACTATAAGCATCAATAAAACTGACATGATAATTGTGACCACTAATGGATGTCTGGGCATGACCCCAGACATCAGCAAACACAAGCTCAAGAGGATGTTTCACAACATGACTAGACTCTGAAAACGGAAGTTGGTGACTCTTGCCCTGCTGACAGGCATCACAGACAGTTTCAACAATTTTATTGGACACAACTGGTAGCTCACAACGATGCAACACATGACAAACTATGAGAGCTGCAGGATGACCAAGGCGCGCATGCCAGTGAGTGTGCGACACACGAACACCACTGAACGCCTCAGGAGAAGACTGCATGGAGGGTGTGTGCAGCGCATCAAGTGCGTACAAGCCATGGCGAAGACGACCGCTAAGCAGAACGGCCCTCGTGTCCTGATCCTTGATAAAGAAACGAAAAGGATGAAATTCAGCAAGGACATTATTATCACGTGTAAGTTGAGGAATAGACAACAAACTACGCGTAGCAGAGGGAACACGAAGGACATTGGAAAGATGTAGTTTACGAAAATTGTGAGCAAGGAGAGAAGCCTGACCAACATGGGAGATGCACATACCTGCTCCACTGGCGGTGTGCACCTGATCATGACCACGATATGGCTCCTGAGTAGAGAGCTTGCCCATCTCGCCGGTGAGGTGGTTAGTAGCTCCGGTGTCCATATACGATGTCGGATCAATGGAGTAGGACGGAGTGCGGCCATGATCATGGCTCGTCACGGCGGTGGCGGCCTACTTGTCGTTCCCTTTACCATTGTTGCCGAGGCCCAGAAAATCTTGCTTGTAGCAACAATGACAGCGAGAGGCGATGTGGCGCTCAAGGCCACACAACTAGCAGGCCTGCGGGGCACCGCAGGAGGAGCAGCAAGCAACCGGCCGGTTGCCACCCGTGATGGATGGCGCATTGCCACGCGAGGCCGGCTGTGAAGACTGTGCCGGCTTGCCACCTGAAGATGATGACCGCGGAGGTTTGCTACGAATCGCGGCATTGGCGGAGGCGAAGCCCGGTGAGACACGGCGTGCCTTGATGCGCTGTTCACGGCCAAGAAGTCGGGCATAAAGCTCGCGAGGTGGAAGCGGATCATCACGGCCATGAACGTTCACAACGAGATTGTCATAATCATCATCAAGCCTGATAAGCACGAAGGTGGTGAATTCCTCGTCCTGCAGAGACTGGCCAAGTGAGGCCAACGTGTCGGCGAGACCCCGCATCTTGTTGAAGTAGTCTGTGATGCTGAGGTCACCAAGCTTGGTCTCATCGAGCTCGGTGCATATAGAATGAGCACGCGCCAAAGACTGGGAGGCGAAGCTGGTGTGAAGCGCCGCCCACGCCTCCCGGGACGTGGCAGCGAAGATGACCCAGCGACGAGACGCTCGGAGTGAGCGAGGACTGGATGGCAGAGAGGATGGCCTGATCCTGGGCCACCCATGTGTGATACGTCGGGTGATGAGGGGCGGACACGGGATGGATCCGTCAACATAGCCCTCCAGATAGCGGCTGCGCAGAAGAGGCAACACCTGGGCACGCCAGGACAAATAGTTATCCGGCGCGAGCTTCACCGACAGCAGGTGCGGGAAGTAGAACGGTGACGACGCCGTGACCTAAGCAGCATGCGCATTCATCGGTGGTGCGTAGAGACCCATCGACGGGGTTGTCTCAGAATGAGACGCACCCGCCGAGTAGATGCCAGGAGGACCAAAGACGAGGGCGTCGGCACCACAGTTCGCCGCGGCCCCGTAGGACAGTTGCGGCAGAGCGGCCGCGAACCCGGATGGCGCGAGGTAGGGCTGGCGCGGCGTTGCCGCGTAGGGCTGCTGTGGCGGCGGCAGATAGGGCTGCTGCGGTGGCAGCGCCGAGTAGGTCAGCGCCGGCGGCAGCCTGTACTGATGTTGCGGGGGGAGGGGGCATATGGTTGATGATGAGGCGGTACCGCGTACGACGCCACTGGCCAGGAGGACAGCAGCGGCTGCAGCGATCCCTGGGCAACCGACGACGCACCATACGAGGCAGGGGCGATGCCAGCGGGCGGCTGCATGACGACGCCGTAGGGCGGTTGCATGGCAACACCAGGAGGCGGCGGCGCAACAAACTCCATCGAAGCAGAAGGATCCGCCGAGGGGTTCGATCCAATCAAGGATCTAGTCGGCGGCAGGGCTCCATAGGCCGCCGCGAGCGGTCGAGAGGCAAGGAACGGCGACATAGGAGTGAGGACCGGCGCGGCGACGGCGGCGGTGACGGGAGTCGGCGCACCGACGGCGGGGGCAGCGGAAGACATCGAAACCCTAAACTGATACTATGTAAAACATAATATGTTGGGAACTGCTCGACACCCTAAACAGGGTGTGACTCTCTCATTATAGAGAGGTATCAGGGATACAATACAATGTTACAATATATGTATACAGAAGAGGCTACGTATATACAGTCTAACAGGCAGAACACCACCATTCCGTGTGGCCAAGAAACACTTGGCTGGCGACAGACTGCGCTCGTACATAATCGTGTCACCAAGATGGCACCTAGATGAGCTCACACAATAAACGAGTTGAATGGTTTCGGGCTGGTGTTCGGCGAGGAACCAACTGGACGCAGAATTTCCGGTCGGTCGCCGTCGCCGTCGCCCCAGCCGGCTGCTGCTCGGATATACTACGAATATGGGTCTCTACCATGCGCGCGCCTAAACCTTAAATATCCTCGTGGGAAAAATTAGTCCCGTTTAGAGTGCGTCAATTCAGTACTGACAGGACGACATTGTTTTCTAACCTTTGACGGCACCAGCTCAGCAGATAAACATGCTCTAATGGAGTCATTTTCACATCGTATTACACGGAATCGGCAGACCCTGGTCTTGAACGATAGCAAAAAGAAGCAGGGGGCCGAAAGAGTGCGTTCTGTTTGGTCACTTGGAGGTTGGGAAAGAGGAAAAAAATTACTGTAGCTGTGATTAGTGGAATCATGTCGGACCTGGTAAAGAATGCGTGTCCATGGCTCCATGCTGCATGAGTAAAATAATACCACAAGGTTGACTTTGCACACGAGACTTGTCTTGCAGGGCAATATAAATCCCACACCAAGCTTGACTTTTCTGCCCTCCACGTCCACGGTGGTCGGCAGTGAGAGTACCTTGTGTGTGGAGCCTTGGAGCCGTCGCCAAGCGATAACCGCGGCGGTACACGCACCACTTGGAGGAGCAGGGCGGTCGGCAGACGGCAACGGTTTCACGGACCATACGTAACGTAGCCCACTGCCCTAAGATTTCATTTCAATTGTTTTGCTAGCTAGGGTTCGGTTTTGATCATGCACTATTAAAAGCGGCCGCGTGCAGCTCCCCGGCGGCGGCCAGCCGGTTTATTCCGTCCACGGAGAATATGCGTCGCAATCGAACGTACGCTTAAATATCCTAGAAACGGACGGGAAATTGGGTGGTCAATTTACGGGTGAATTTTCGCCACCTTTCTAGAACGGGGAAGAACACCATCACGTACTACTACGTCGCCATCTGCAATCGCTCAACGTCACACGGCAGCAGCGTACGTACCAACACATCAGCCTCGGCGTCGAAACCAACGCCCATTTTCCACGTTGCGTGCCTCCAACTTGGAGCTATCGGTGTGAAAGAAAATATCAGAGGAAAAGAAAGGGCTGGACACAAGCTGTTTTGGTACGGTGAAATTCATCTTGCTTCATCTGCATATACCACTTCGATATACCAGAAACAACTACCAATATCGCCCCATAATCCATCGGGCCCTCTCTCTCACTCACTCACTATCTCTCTCTCACTAAACAAAGAAAAAAAAGAAAAAAACCATAGGACGGTTCCAGAGGGAGGGATGGATCTGCGGGCTCGCCCAACAGCCCGGACGGACACGCGCACCACACCAGCTGTCACACAGCACAGCCCAACCACCCCAGCAAAACACGGAACAAAAACAGAAAGAAATCCTCCATCCAGCCGGAACGTGTCCAGCCGGGCACCGCGCACGCAGCTCTTCTCTGGAGTCGTCGCCTTCCTTGTCCTCTGCTCCTCCTTCCCCCACTGCACAAACCCCGCACGCAACCGCGCCCGATTTCAATTCCCCTTTCGCTTTCCTACTACGCTTCCTTCTAATTAACCGACGGGCGGGCGGCTAGTAGCAGAGCGGCGTCAGGCCGGGGTGGAGGAAGGACTGCTGCAGATGGCGGCCGGTGGCGGGCGCAAACGACGGCGGCGGCGACGGGGTCGGCGACGGCGTCTGGGACGGGGATCTCCTGGCGGCGGACGGGCGCTCGATGGGGCCCACCGGGGAGCGGAACCCCACGGTGACCGCGTCGCGCACGCACCAGTGGAACGCCGGCTCGCGCAGGCCCAGCGCCGCGGCCGCCTCGCAGTCGGGGCAGGGCGTCGAGGGGCGCGCCGGCCAGAGCGCCGCCGGCGGGTCGTCGAGGAGCGGCGGGAGGAGGTACGGATCCGGCGCGGCGGTGCTCATCATGTACCACTCGTGCTGCCGCTGCAGCTCCCGCAGCTGCGCCTCGTAGTCCCACCCGCCGAACGCCGCCACGGGGGACGCGGCGCCCGCCAGGGACGCCAGATCCGTCGACGGGAGGCGCTTCAGGATGGTCCGCTCCGAGCCCGTCGTCGGCGCCATCAGCAGCGGCTGCTGAGGCCCCGCCCCCGCGCCCTTCCGGTCGCGCCTGGAGCGGCCCCCGCGGCGGTCGCGGCGCGAGCGGCGGAGCCCGGCGAGCACGTAGCAGCCGGCGCCCTCGCGGGCCACGGCGGCGGCGAGGTCGGCGCCCTCGTCGAGCGGCACGCGGCGCTGGCGCCGCGGCCGGGCGAGCGACGCCGAGATCTGCTGCGGCGCGACGCCCACGCGGTCCGCCACCACCGCCTGCAGCCTCCGCACGCCCAGCGACGGGTGCACGGTGACCGTGCCCAGGTCCACGCTCCGCTCGCCGTCCACGAACACCACCTGCAGCACCGCGCCGCCCGCTCCCGCCGGCGGCGGCGAGGTCGACTCCATCTCGCCCATCGCTCCGGGCCTCTCGACGACTGGACTAGACTAGCAGCGGGGGGTCATCGGCGGTGGCGTGGCTGGGAAGTCTGTGGGGAGGGGAATTGGAATTGGGACGGGGAGGAGGGGAGAGCGGGGGGTTATATACAGGGATTGAAGGCGGTTGGGTTGGGCTGGGCCAATGGTAAAGGCGGTGGGGCCGGAGGGGGGGGAAGTGGTCTCTGTCTTTCCTTGCGAGCCAAGGCAGCAAGAGGGCGCGGCACGGGATCCATCCAGGGAGGGGAGGAAGGTGCTGGTGCGCGGGCCCCGGCCCGACTGACCGGGGTCGCAGGGCGCCACGTCGGAGGGCGAAACGTGCGCGGCCAGGCTCGCGCCAGCGGGGCACGTGTTCGCGCGGTGGTGGGGCACTGATGGTCACTGCCGTGGCGTGCTGCGGCGTTTCACGTGACGCGGCCATGGCTTTCGCGTGACAAACGCGCCGCCTCCCAGGCCGCTGCACCCGGATCGCCGTTCCCTGATTACGAGTTTTTCCCCTCCTCTCCTCTTGAGCGCCGAAAAAAGCGCCAGCTTTGAGCAACAAAAACCGAACAAAAATTGCCATTGCGTACAAAAAGCGAAATATTTCCATGTGCCGAGATATATAAATACCAACATGTAACAGAAGTTGAAAAGGATACCGAAAATGGATTATTATTTTTCTGACCTGAGTAGATTATACCCATAACAAAAAAATCGCCATGATTTTTTACAACAAGTGAAATTTTCACAAAAAAATGATATTCGAGTAGAACAAAATATTTACAAATTCGGCAAGATGTTGTATTTTTATAATGCCAAGTTTAACAAAAATTTTATTTCTGAAACAAAAATTATAACAAATATCTCTCATAAAGATTACACGGCAATTTTCCAAAATTTGCCATGGCGAACAATTATGTTAGGGAATTGCCATGGCAAAAATAATGCCATGGAAAACAGACCAGTACAAAAAGAAATTAAAAACTGCCATTGCGAGATGCATGTTAAGAAATTTGCCATGTTATTTCAATTAAAATTGCCATCTTATGTACAACAAAATTGTCTTGTATGTGGAATAACACAAATTATGGACAAAAAAATGAAATGGCAGATGAATGTTAAAATTGGCCAAGGTATTTCAATTAAAGTTGCCATCTTTTTTTCTCCAAGAAAATTGACAAGTATGCAAAATGACACCAAAAATGGCCGAAAAGTTCCATGGCAAAATGCATATTCAAGTTGCCGATGATTAAAAAAGTACAATTGCCATTTGTATAAACTACATTTGCCCTGACCATGGCTAAAAAACAAGAATGTTCCATGTAAAAAAATGAACGGGTTGCCATGGGTAATAAAAGTTGTCTAAAAAACAAGAATGTTCCATCTAAAGAAATGAACGGATTGCCATGGGTAATAAAAGTTGTCTAAAAAAACAAGAATTTTCCAAGTAAAGAAATGAACGGATTGCCATGGGTAATAAAAGTTGTCTAAAAAACAAGAATTCTCCATGTAAAGAAATGAACGAATTGCCATGGGTAATAAAAGTTGCCTAAAAAACAAGAATTCTCCATGTAAGAAATGAAAGGATTGCATGGGTGATAAAAGTTGTCTAAAAACAAGAATTTTTCTTGTAAAGAAATGGACGGATTGCCATGGATAGTAAAAGTTGTCTAAAAAACAATAATACTCCATGTAAAGAAATGAACGGATTGCCATGGGTAATAAAAGTTGTCTAAAAAACAAGAATTGTCCATGTAAAGAAATGAACGGATTGCCATGGGTAATAAAAGTTGTCTAAAAACAAGAATTGTCCATGTAAAGAAATGAACGGATTGCCATGGGTAATAAAAGTTGTCTAAAAAATAAGAATTGTCCATGTAGAAAAATGAACGGATTGCCATGGGTAATAAAAGTTGTCTAAAAAACAAGAACTTTCCATGTAAAAAATGAACGGATTGCCGTGGGTAATAAAAGTTGTCGTGCTAACCTTAATGGATTTGCCATGCGCTAAGTTTAGTGTTTGCCATGGGAGAAAAAGGAATTTTCCATGGAAAAAAATGACTTGGATGAGATATAAAGTAAATTTGCGATGGTCCAGAAAACTAAAAAATTCATCGCAAAAAAGAAGTAAAATTGCATGTATGTTAAACTAAATTTACAATGTCAGTATAGGTATATTTGCCATGTCAACAAAGGTAAATTTGCCATCAGAATTTTTTTTTGCCATGTTGTGAAAAGAATGATTTTTGCCATGGTCCAAAGGTAAAATTGTCATGATGTGTAGACTACATTTGACCTAATCCCATAAAAACTAAAATTGGCATGGTCACTTAAAAGGTAATTCTCTTACCATGTTGCGAAGACTGCCATTTCTAAACTTGCCATGTCATCAAATACAAAATTTCTATGATATGTACAAAATCGCCGAGCGCAGCTTTGGTCAATGGATAGGAGAAATGAGATGGTGTGGTGAGAGGAGAGTGACGACTGTCAGTAGAAGAAGAAAAACGTCCGCTCGCTTCCCACTTTCCACCGAACGATGGCAGGAGCTGAAGCATGTTTAATCACTTTACCATTATTCCTTCATATTTTGTATGACCTAATCCATTGATTTTTTTTAAGGTAGTAAGAAATTTTCCCTTGAATGTACTAAAGCCGCAATTATGTGCGGGTGTGAATATATTTTGGCATTAACTAGAGCCCGTGTGCAAGTTTAATGCTTTCCTGAGTATGTTTCTTTGAGAAATACTCCCTCCGTTTTATTTACTCTGCATATTAGGTTTGAGTGAAGTCAAACTTTGTAAAGTTTGACCAAATTTATAGAAAAAATATAAACATTTATCATAACAAATATATATGATGTGAAAATACATTCAATAATGAATCTAATGGTATGTCATTGTATATGTTAATATTTTTGTTTATAAACTTTGTCAAAGTTTACAAAGCTTGACTTTGACCAAAACTAATACGCGAACTAAATAAAAATGGAAGGAGTACTTTGACGAATGGAAAAAACAAGATATTGTGGACCAGGAGGATCCACTCCACCTTGATTTCCATCGCTTTGACTGCGTGGGGAGCCTCCACAGAGACAAGCAATTTCCTGCTCAAAAACATCTCGTTGAGGGGAACCACTGATATTTAAAGGAGTAAATTGCAAAAAAAACACCACATTTTGTTTTTTCGCAAAAAACTATTGGTATTGTGCTAACGGTTTGCCAAAAATATTGATCGATCGAGAAGCAGCGTTTGACGCCGCACCTGACTGGTGGGTTCCACTATAAGTGGTGACATGGCACAAGGAAAACAGACGGAGGAGAGGAACATTAAGCGACTTGTTCAACTCCTCTTCTTCCTCCGTAAGTGGTGTTTGGCATTTCGTGGAACAACTAGCTAGCTGCCCACACCCGTTGCACTTCTAGAAGTGCTTGAAAGAAGCTGTTTGGGCACCCCTGCCACAGGCGCCGGTGTATATAGAGGAAGCGGGCCAGTTCCAAAGTTGGATGTTGGAGTGGCTCGACCTGGCCGGGGACGAGGAGAAGGCAACGATGCTTAGGGCTATGTACGAGTTTTGAGACTAGAAATGACGACTGGGATAGACGTAAAATGGAGGATTCT
This sequence comes from Triticum aestivum, assembly GCF_018294505.1. Classification (NCBI taxonomy): domain Eukaryota; kingdom Viridiplantae; phylum Streptophyta; class Magnoliopsida; order Poales; family Poaceae; genus Triticum; species Triticum aestivum. The sequence goes on along the minus strand of NC_057798.1, from coordinate 795,053,794 downwards.
GCCGTTGTCAGGAATAGGGTGATGCACCTATCGGACGAATGAACATCTCTTCATGAAATTAGAGCACCGGTTGTGACTCAGCTCGCTGGAGCAATCCGGCGATGCACTGGGTTAAGGCCAACACAAATGGAAGTATGTCGAAAGGCCAATATTTTGAAGGCGGTGGAGCGGTTTTTAGGGATCACAATGAAGGTTTTATGGCCGGTG